>NC_079427.1:32727669-32837669 GCF_026213295.1 Gadus chalcogrammus | reverse complement strand
GTTCTATTAAATCCAAAATGGGTGCATGGGCGAGAACAGGGATATAGTGCCATACCGTCAATATGAATTTCATTCATATATATATATAGGCTATGGTTATCTCACAGGTCCCTGTGAGACCAGGTTGAGTTGGTCGTTGAGACGGGGATCTGTGTGTGTGTGCCACGGAATATTAGTGTCATAACTTGCATTGGAGCAAATTCCGTTGGCATATCACAAACAATTTAAGTGATTCCGTGAGGCCACCACGGATTTTGAGTTAAGCGTCCGTGGTCATTTCACGGATTCCTGTGAGACCAGGTTGGAAAGCAGACACACACAGACCCTCAAACACGCATGCACGCGCACAGACACAGACACAAACACACACACACACTCACACACACATACACATAACACAAAGACACACAGTGCATGAGGCTACCATGCCAACATGAACCCCTTCAATATGCTGTGTGCCTTCTGTCTCTCTGTCTTACACTCTCTTTCTCTCTGTCTCTCTCTCTTTGCTGTTCTCTTCTATGTCCACGTTGGTGCATCTCTCCTCAAAGACAATCCAACTTCAGTGCCTCCTATCCTGGGCACAATCTTGTGTTGAAATTCTGTCTTTCTACAACGTCAGCATTGTGTTTCAAAGTTGTCCAAGTCAGACGTCAGTATGTGGATGCTTTTGTCAAGGAAATGTACCAGTATACCAGCCCTTCCTGTGTCTGTCAACCTATGCAAGGAAATAACACCTATTTCCAATCCTCCTGAGGGTCATTTTTGTACCATTCGACCACTTTCCCCTTCTCTCTTTTTTCAAATGTAAGTAGTAAATAAAAAACAATATGATGGTATTTTCCCCACAATCGTCCAGACCTCTCCTAGGGTTGTATGAGCTATTTTAGCTGAGACAAAGATCCATAACTCTTTACTCGTTGCTGAAATGTGCTGGTGAAGTTAAAACATTAATAATGTTCTGAAGAGAGTATGATACAAGAAGAGAATCGTAGAGATGAGCAGAGAGAAGGAGGGGAGATGAGAGAGGAGGAAAAGTATAGTGGAAGAGAGGAGATGAGAGAGGAGAGGAGATGAGAGAGGAGGAGAGAAGATGAGGGAAGAGGAAGAGTAGAGTGGAGGAGAGGAAGAAAAGAGCAGAGAAGACTCTTTACCACTTGGTAGTCACTAGAGTGCAGAGCTTTCTTCATTCCGGAATTGAGCGTGCAGCTGTCACTTAAGGCACACACACACACACACACACACACACACACACACACACACACACACACACACACACACACACACACACACACACACACACACACACACACACACACCTCTCTCTTATTCAACCCTGGCCTGTCTCTCACTTTCATAGAGACATAATGCTGCTTTGGGCTGTTCTTTGAACTGATCCTTCCATTGGGAAAGCACACACACAAACACACTGTATGGGATGATAAAATGTGATAATCTGGCCCTCATAAGGTACATGATGTCGGCCCTTTATGGTTAAGGAGGGACTCTAACAGCTCCTAGAGGCAGCTTGAGGAATCAGATGGGTTATATGGTTCTTAGCATCAAAAGAATATTGCGATGTCCCCGTTCCCATCCGCAATTTCTGGGAGGGGAATGCTGTCATGAACGTTATACGATGCTTATGCTAATATATGGTTTGATCGTTAGGATGCTAGGATGCCACATATGTAAGTCTACATGTACACACAAGTTGAGTTCACACATATGAGGAATCAATGGGGATCCATGGGATTTGTCAAGCCTTTTTATTTATTTTGTTATTTGTGGAAACAGTTTTTTGATCAGTTTAATAAGCATTTTTTGCCATTCAAGACATTTACAATGGTTCAATTATCTAAAAGCCACAATAATCAGCAAAAAGCTAAAAGAAAAAATGAGAAAGTTACTTTTGAAAAGTCTGCATAAATCGCAGCTTGATGCCAGCCAAATGATACCTGCACACCGACTATCTGACTTCCCAGACATTAAGCAGCTCTGACCCAGGGATACAGATATACCCACGTGTGCTCGATGCTCCTTATGGCTCAGAGTGGTCCAGCTGGCAGTGAAATATGGGCTGCCAGGGAGGTAGTGGCTGTAGACACAGAGCAGAAGGGCAAAACCTACCCTAAAAGGCCTGATGCAAAGCAGATAATACAAAACCCAATTTAAACGTTGAAGGTTTTCTTATTTTTGTATTCCAATAAAATAATTCCCCAAAGTGTCCAAAATAGAAATAATGTACAATTCCAATTAGCTTAAAAATCTAACAATGACATGCGCCAAAGAAATGCCATAAGAAGTGATTATTCTTTGTAAGTCGCTCAATAACCACAGGTCATGTCACCATATTAAACACAAGCTCTCCATGCGTGCCAAAGGGTGCTCCCACATGTAATCTCATTAATCAGACAGTGCTGTGATGCAGCCGGTTAGCATTTTCCTAATTAGTGGTGGCTGCTTTGCTTTTCAAAATGAGGCAAATGAAAACAGCATGCTGCCTTCAACCCATTAAACTGATAGAAAGCAAAAATATCATTCAAGTGGAGTGCTTTAACAGCTATCAAAAAAATGGATTACAATTATGTATTAAGGATTTCAACCAAGGAGATTTATCACATCCTGAAGGGTACCATTAATCTCAATGTGTTGGAACACGCCCCTGAACACACACCATGTCACACTTGGTTCCTCTGTGTGACATGGGGGGGAACCAGGGGAACCGTGGTGAAGGAAGTTCTCTCTTTGCTAAATGTGATGCCAGGGAAGGCAGGGATGCTAAGGAATTCTTTGATTGGTTGAAGTTCTTTGCAGATACGCAAATACACATGCACACTCGCAAGCAAGCAGGCACACATACACACAAACGCATGCACACACACACCCACACACACACACACACACACACACACACACACACACACACACACACACACACACACACACACACACACACACACACACACACACACACACACACACACACACACACACACACACACACAATGGCAACGCATTCTCTTATCAGTCACTTTGAAGTTGCTGATGGAGAAAAAAGATGGCTCAAGTCATTTTCCCCCTGCCTTATCGCACTGAGCTCTGTGTAAACTTTTCTGGAGGGCCTGGCGAGCACAGCTCCCAACACACACCACTCACGATGCCCACGCAATCGCGCTATGCACACTCTCACTCGCCCCACGCTGAGCATCATGGTAATCTATTCCGCTTACTCTCTCCACCCTCTGTGAATTGAGGCGTCTTTAGCTCTACAGATGTAGACTTCAGATCTCTGATTCCCTCACATCGCGTTCCTTTTGATTCACTAGATAATCATTTGTACGTATGCCAAAACCCAGCGCATGCTGCAGCACTTAGTTCCTTTCCAATGTGTAATCTAAGATTGCCTGAGCGGATACATTTCCTGTTAAAAAGACTGTAATGTACCTGATATTAACATTTGTCTGGGAGGGTAGACTTAGAGAATACTTCTCACACCCTGAACGTCTGAGGGCATAAAACAAAATTGCCTTTGTTTTGTTGAACAAAATGTTAAACATTTGTTTTGTCAAACTATCCCTTCTGGGGACACATAACTTTAAAAAAATACTCTGGTTTACGCATCCGGCTATTGTCTTCACATTTTAAAAACAGAAATGCTATCAACAATTGGCTGTTATGTGTCTACTGTACACATTATTCGATACACACTAAGGTGATGATGCTCGGCCCAAATCAGCTTGCATGTTGATATCGGATAATGGACGTCCCGGTATCGAGCGCCTTGAGGAGACTAGGAATTACTTCTAATGATCAGCTCATGCACACACACATTACATCACATCAATCAAAGCACGAGAGAAATAAAATCAGATGAAATGGTTTGTGCAGAGTCTATTATTACCTATTACTTCTACTTTCCTTTGCAAAAAGTATTACAGGGATGATACATAGGCACATATATACAGTACATGTGATAAACGTGGTAAAATACCAGAAACAGATCAGAATAATGAACCCACCACCTTGGTTAAATTACGTATTTGTTCCTGACTTCGACTGCAAAGCCACATCACCACTAGATACCAAAAGAGACCTCCAGCAATTATAGAATTGTCCTTCTTTCTTAATTGCTGCAAAGCCTCCACCACCTGGACCTCCCTCCTCCTCCTCCTTGTCCATCATCTGTTAGACTTGTTATTCTTTTCTTCACCTTGGCTGGTGCCTGGTTTTAGCATCGACCTTCCGCTCGGCGGCCTCCAGCGCTTAAGCCGTGCTGTGTGCTGGCTGGCCCTCCGCCAGGAAGCTAACAACCTGCCCGGCCGCGGCCAGGGTGATTCAGAACCCCGCCATCCCCAACAGCTTGATAACTGGAGCTGACAGGGTCAGATACCTTATTCTGCTCTCTCTCCGTCCCCCTGTGTCTCCCGCCCCTGTCTCAGGCTCCATCAAATGGCAGCACTTTCGCCCCCCCCCCCGCCTGGCTGAGCGCCAGCGTGACGGCACTGTGCCGCTCTCTCTCTGACGGCGTCTCAGAGGCATTGATTCAGAAACACTGAAGTTATCGTGTATGTACGTCGTGCTACAAAGAAGAGATGGAATGGATCTGTCCACCTGTGAGACAATGTAGCCCCACCGGGGGCTGGCCCACGGTCAATACGGTCGCTCAGCCCCGCTCAGCTATGCTCGGATGAATAGATGCCGAGTCAAAAGTATTTATTAAAAAATAATTAATTGAATTGAACAGCGTCGCAATTCATGAAGGGATATTGATTCGGTTCATAAAAAAAGAAAAAAACACCACAGATATCCATTGATCGTTCAAAGTTGTTTACTAGTGTTGAATCAATCATGGGCGAGGTGGCCGACCCCGGACGATATGATACGTACAGCGGGCTGCGGAGGTGTCGGGCATGGTACAGATCGGATCATCCGTGGGCTTCACGTTGCTAGGCATCATCGCCACTTTCTGCACCACGAGGCAGTGGTGTTTAACTCCCTATAATATGGTGGATTAAATTGCCCACCTTAGAAACTAGAACAGTAGTTGGCTTGCCTGTGCATGGGGAACCACACTCCCGGCTTCCCGATAACTACTCCAAACAATGAAGTCGGCATGAGACAAACCGAGGAGCAGCGGTGAAACTGAGTAGCCTGTAATGCCTTTCCATCCACCATCCATTAATTCACCAATCCATCTCTAACTCACAATGAAGAAACCTGCTCCACTCCGCTGGTTGTTAGATAAAACTTAGTGGTGTAATGGGCTCAGAAATAGAAAAACTCAGCGTTGTCCATAAAGAGACACGCTTTTGCCTGGCAGGCACATAAACAGAATACATAACGCATACATACATATGCACACCTTGGCGAACAGACAAAAGCCATGCACACAAAAGGTGTTTCTGCCATGGTATCACTGGCGTAATGTATGTAAAGTGAGCCATCTCGGAGTAGCGATCACCAGTCAGCCTGGGAAACAATTGGGGCAACTGCCCCTGTCAAGGAATGTCCCCAACGAGACAGAAGATGATGTGAACAGTCATCATTGTCTCTGGGAAAATGTGTTGTTGCAGCAGCCGCTAATGAATAACAGCGGGCATGTATAGAATATTCACCCTCAAAAGTGCGCGGATTCCATTCTTGTCAGCGGCTTTACTGACAGTCTGACTGTAGTATGCAATGTTATACAAGGGGTCTAACTGCTGGGCTTGTAGAAAGACTGTTCTGAACAAGTCTTCTTTGCATCTGAAACCTGTAATATATATATATATATATATATATATATATATATATATAGAGAGAGAGAGAGAGAGAGAGAGAGAGAGGTTTGGAGGTGTGGCAGGAGAAGAACGATTAGCCAGAGGAAAATAAGTATGGGATTGTTTTTGAATATATTAGAAGTACAGTTCTTCCGACGTGTCGGAATTGCTATTTTGGTTTGACATGGTTTCAACAATTTATGGATTGTACCTCGCAACCTCTCGATTGGAACAATTCAAAAGTGCAGCATGCTCAGTTTGCATGACTTATAAGTACATAAGGATAACTGTTTTTCTTATAACAGAACTTTTCAAGTTCTGTTTTAAGTTACAAGTTTGGTAATTCCAAAATAGGAGGAGGTTTACAACAGCCCAGAGGTACCAGGCATTGGTTTTGGCTGACCCTGCAGACGGCGGACTGGACCTTACCTCTATCCGGTGTGGCGGGGTGCTCTATCAAGAATTAACATGAAGACCAATTGCAGAGACGGGGAGACAGAGAGGTAACAGTGATGGCCTGCCGGCTGGTTGCACAGACCTGGAGGAGAGAATGCAAAAGAATACTATAAGTCAGGTAAAACAGTGGTTTTCTTAGACAAATGCACTGTTTAACTAACATTTACCTGCCTTAGTTCACCCACTTGGCTACAGCAACAACATTAAATCACAGTAAAGTACCTCATTTTATGTGTGAAGTAGTTAATTGTGTCACAAGTTCATTAAATAAGTACATAGACAAGTGTATGAGGGCTTCAGCACAGTATGGTACTGTTATTTACCAGACAGATATCCACCACACCACCTCACCAATACCCATAGTCTCCTCACCAACACCCATAGTCCCCCCATCACCACCCATAATACTACCCACCACCCCACACCCATGCATGCATACACAAGCAAACACACACTCACGGACACCCACACAAACACGCACAGACAAACACACACATACACACACATGCACAAACACACACACACACACACACACACACACACACACACACACACACACACACACACACACACACACACACACACACACACACACACACACACACACACACACACACACAATCACACAGTACAGGACATACATATTTTGGCAGCCAGGGCTCAGGCAGCTGAGCTAACAAGCTGCAGGTTATTAGGTTAGCATCCCTTCCATCAGAGGCAGGCCAAGGGGCGTCTCCTCGCTAAGACACCAAACAGCAATATGCCACAACAGTGGGACAGCTAATCATTAGCGGCTAGCTGAATGTAGTGTTTTGCCCACAAGCTTCATTGTGCTCAGATTACCGACCGCTACTTGGAGTAACAATGTTGAATCTACTGTAAGACTTGTCATTTCTTGTAAAGAATGCCCTGGAAATATCATTTCCGAATGAAATTGTCTGCGCACAGACCAATAAGACTGACACATTGCACTGAATTAAAAAGGTATTTTCAATTCCAAGTGGTAAGCATCATGTTTAAACGGATAGAGACAGATGAGCAAGCAATACTAAAAGGTGAATTTGGTGCATTGGTACATTCATTCCCACCAGCCAATTTCCATTTCACCTAAATAATGCTTAATCAGGTCATGTCCATTAGTCCATGAATCAAGTTAAAATCTCGCAAGCAGTTAGCAGGGAACAAAAGAACAAGACTTCCTTGTCAAAGATGTATATTCATGTTTGAAATGTTCTGAAAGTTTTCATAATTAGGAATAAACATAATAATACATTGCTATCATTTGGATTTTGGTAAATTGTTCAAGGTTTAAAAAAAACAAAAAACGTTCAAGGTATGTAGGATCGATCCAAATAGACCTTTGGATCTTTGGTTAGGCTAGCCCTATGTCAAAAATTGCCAAAATACCAAGTTTCAGAAGTAACCACAATATCAGAAATCTTTCTCAACAAATAATAAACCTAAAAGGCCACACCTTAATTGGTGTGGAAAGATTTGTTATACAATTACTTCTTAACAGTTTTTTGTTCAGCCAATGAGCTCCATGCAGTGATCGCACTTGATATTTTGGTTTCATTTTTGCATAATTAAACATATTGTTATTAACAAATTGAACCTCTTTAGAAATGAAAAGGAAAAACAACAATTAGTTGATAAGAAGGTGATTCAGCAGGGGAAGACATGCAGGGCCCTATTTTAACGGTCTGAAACGCAAGTGAGAAGCGCCAAGCGCAAGTAGCTTTGTGGGCGGTTCTATGGCGATGTTGCTATTTTACCGCCGCATAAATTATGACTCTTGTGCCCGGCGCAAATCTAAAAAGGGTTGGTCTGAAGTAGCCTAATTTCCCGTAGGTGTGGTTTGGGCGTAACGTGCAATAAACCAATGAGATCACCATCTCCCATCCCCTTTAAGAGCCATGAGCGCATTTTAATCTGACGAGTTGATATTTTACAGTTTCCGATGAGACAGATGCATGACCACATGAATTTCAAACTTCAAATGGCTCAGTTTATGGCCAAATAATATTGCCCTTATTCACAAATGGAATAGGGTTTTCTTCCACAACTTCAGAAATACTGAGTCCTTAAATAAATTTCAGCAAAGAAAACTTAACACACACATGATATGCGGTAACTGTGGTTCTGTTTAATGATAGACGCATACATTAACAAACATTGTTTCTTACCAGTATTGTATGTAATATCATTATCGACTTGTGTTTCTGAAATGCATGTGTCCCCCCGTTAATATACATTGCCATGGACTGTATTATGCGTTACGTGTTTAGTTTGCGTGTGTTTAAACAGATGGATGCACACACTCGCGCCCGCATTCATTACTTATTTTACACAAACACACACGCGCGCCCGCCCGCATTCGTTCATTCTTTTTAACACAAACTCGCGGTAAAACAATGTTATCTCACAATCAAATACTCATCAATCCTAAAATGTATGGGCTTGTACACGATGTCTGTGTCAAGAAAATATGTGTTCTCTGTACGATGTTTACAGATGCATTGATTTAAAAGTACAACTTATTACCGCTGTATCAGCTGTTCTTTTCAAATAATTTACCAAGAATGTGTGACTAGGTAGATGAGAGAATCAAAGTGTATGCGCGATGTGCACAAGCAACATTATGCATGCACCCTTAAAATAGAATCTGAACAACGCGCCACTGACTTTTGTGGCGCAATTGTTTTCTGAAACTGCAAAATAGCACCAGGGAACGTTTGCGCCAGAACAAGCCTCCTCCTTTCGCCAAACTGACCCTTGGGGCGCAAAATCATTCCCTTATTTACTGACGCGTGGCAGTAGAGGGAAAAGAACGCTCTGCACCAGTTGCAAACTAGCAACGACACATGCGTCAGTGTTGAAAGTAAATTGCGCCGGATGCAAGATAGGGCCCGCAGTGTGAATGTACTTAACTAACTTAACTTAACTAACCCTAACCCTATTCTACAATTCAGTGTTACTGGGTAGCTGCAGTGTATTCAGAAGACATGCCCTGGTTTATAGATGTTATATAGCACTTCAATCTCACTGTTATAGTCATTCGCCTTGAGTTTCATTAAAATAATAGGCCTACTGCATTTTATACATTTGTTTGTCTTTGAGGCCGTTGCAGGCGGCGTTTAGATTGTCCACAGGCCGGCTGTGGCCCTGGGGCCAGATGTTGTCCATGTCTGGTCTAGAGTTATCATTTTTAAGATCTTATAACATCATACAAACATTAATGCAATCCAATAAAGGGAATGAATAATCTGATTGCTTCGCTGAATGTAACTAATAAATCATGGTGCCTCTCTGGTTTGCTTTGTAAGATGGTTAGATATTGTGTAATTAACTGCTATGGATGTGTGTTGGTTTTGTGTGAAAGAGATAGTGAGTGTATGCGATGTGTGTGTATTTGAGTTTTTTATCTGTTTGAATGCGTGTTTGTTTCAAGCGTGTATGTGTGTTTGTTTGAGTTTGTGTGTGTGTGTTTGTTTTAGAGTGGTTATGTGTGTGTATGAGATAGAGAGTGTGCTTGTTTGAGTGTTTGCGTTCTTGTGTGTGCATGTGTGGGTATGTTTTAGAGAGGTTGTGTGTGTATGTTTGAGAAAGAGTTTGTGTTCCAGTACGTAGGGTAAGTGTGCATGTTTTTATGAAGCAAAGGTTAATTCACATTCCTACAAATAGCCCTCAAATCTATGCTGCATATTCTCTTGACGTACGGTGCTTTCAAGTACACCATCGCTGAACCCTACAGTCCCCTGCAGAACACCTTGTCTCGCTATCGATCTCCTCTTACCAAAAACTGTTATGTTCTCCTCTTTTCTCTTAAAACCCACCTCCCCCCCAGCTAGCTTCAGTACAATTAGAAAGACATCATTATGTCAACCTTCCCTCATTACACACCCAGACGCTTTCCTACACTCTTCAAGCTAGCGGAAGTTTAGCTACGCAAATGTACATCCACCCGAACCAGAGTCTCAGTCTAACGCAAACACGGCTCCCCCAGCTGTAAGCACGTCATATGCTTTGAAAGGTGCGCTGACATACACAAAAAGAACATTGTGTAACTACACAATGTTGGCTTTTTGTGTTGTGCACCCTGGATTTGTACTCGCACAAGAGAAAGTAGTGGATCCCAGTTTCCAATAGAGCTGCCTTGAGCAGAACTATGTCTCTCGGCTGTTGTAATAATACTGCTAGTCCCCTTTTGAAAGTGCCTTTTTTTCTCATGCCCTCTCCTTCAACCCAACCTTGCAACTGTTAATCCCACAGCCCACTAATCAGTAGGGTTGAGGACCAATGGAGGATGCAGGGTTCCCGTGATGACCCGTGCAGTGCACGAATATAAAGATTGCAGAGATTATAGGATAGAGTGCTACTGCAATTAATTGAAGTGAAAATACTTGAAAAAATGAAATCCGGCTGTACATATTGTGTAGAATCGCTCCTGCAGCAGCCAGAATACAGCTCAGTAACAATAAGGGTCTCATTGGTTAGTGCGGAAGTTTGTGTGTATGTGTGTGTGTGTGTGTGTGTGTGTGTGTGTGTGTGTGTGTGTGTGTGTGTGTGTGTGTGTGTGTGTGTGTGTGTGTGTGTGTGTGTGTGTGTGTGTGTGTGTGTGTAGGCCAAGCACTCTCCCACCTTCTGCAAATACAGACCAACACACAGAAACACACACACACACACACACACACACAAACAAGTGTGCACATGCAACCTTTTCTCTTGTGTGCTGTTACAGAATTCCTACAAACAACTGCGCAAAACAGAAAAACAATCAGAAAGAAAACAAGACCGACAAACAGCCAACACACAGACACACACAACAACACAAACCACACAGCCCCCTCTGTCTGGAGGATTAGAGATTAGGAGACAAAACAGGATGAATCCAGAGGAACACACCACCACGGAGATGCTGCTCATGACATGGCCACTGTCATGCAGCTACAAACATCAGTTCTACACTTCAGCAATGACAATTAAAAGCACTCTGAGAGGAAATGCCTTTTCAATACGTTACCTGGCCACAAACTTTTGCTTCTCTAATAAAATTATTGTCGGTAGAGAATCTAAACAATATAACAATTGTGCCAAAATAAATAGCCATGTTGCACAAATGTGTAATTTTCTCATTATGTGGCACTGAAATGGCACATTTATAGGGAATTGTAAGTTGTGACAGTTAGCGCTGAAATAACGGTGGCCTCAGCGTCATGCTTGATTTGATCATCTTCCTTCCAGTTTCCCTATACTTAGTTAAAATTCATTCTCTCTGTCTGTGGCAGCAGCACATAATTTGAGGACTGTTGTCAATTATTTGGAAGAACTACAACCTTTCAGAACAACCACTTTGGCATTTTTGAATTTGTTTATACATAAATTGATCTCTGTGCATGTGCGTAAATTGAATACATACATGTCTAAAATTAAGATATCTAAGAGCAAACTTTCCTGCATATTAAAGGTATTCTTCACCAATTATTACACGGTTCTGTCTCCCCATCTAAGTAGATTTCCAGATCAAGGTTGGATGCCACATTTGAGTCATTTTCTGTTAAATATTAAATATTTTGAATAGTCCTAATATGATGAAATTATGTAACAGAGAGGGCTATTCAAAATCTGGCATCAGAATGAATTAGTCAATGTTTCAAGTCACGGAAACTATTTGTGCAATAAACCATGTTTCCATGGTTGTACAGGATTCCAGGTTATATCTGAAATTTGGAGTTTTGTACTTTTTGAAAGTATTTTAAATTAATGAGGTCTATATCTGTTGAAAGTCTTTTAAGTCAAGAGTTTTGTATTTGATTAAAGGCCGTGTTGCTGCAATTTGCTTGTTGGTAATAAAGATTTAAGCTGTTATTCATTGTATTTAATGTTGTTAGGTATCATGAAACAGAATGTAATAAAAAAAAGTAGGTACTATTTTAGAGGTTTGCGATTGATTCTCATTTCCCCCAGAATGCATTGCATGACGTCACGTTGGGGAGACATGGACCAAAGCCGCATCGAGACCCATGAGAGTAGAGACTAAGAGAGTGTTCAGCAGATTATACAGATAAATAGATTAATACATAGATTTATAGTTAGTATACGCTACACGTGAACCTCCTAAAATGGCACAATTGAATTGGTTCGCTACCTCAGGAAATTGGGCAATATCCCATGATTGAGATTTCAAACTCGGGATATTTTATATTAGCGGAAAAAATGTCCGCTAATAAAAATAAACAAACCGATAAGAAAAAAAAAAATCCCGGCAAAAAGTGTTATCTTTATTTTTGGAGTGTTCACGTGTAGTATATATTAAGACAATTATTCACCTCAGGCTGGGGTCAATACTACACTATTCAGTTTGCCTTCGGCGAATAATTGTTAATTAATAGCCTAGACAGATAGATAGCCTAGTCAAGTCTTTATTAATGCCAAATGACACAAATCGTCGGGAATTAATTTAGGTGATTCGGCTCACACAGGACAGTAGCCTACAAGACCGAACAAGGGGTACAACAAGTCTGACTGGACATGCACAAAATACAGCACATTGAAACTAGACACATGCCTAGATAGATAGATAGATAGATAGACTGATAGATGGATAAATATGTTCTATCCTTTGCCAAGCGGAGCCAGCCAGTCCTGTGCACGTATGCAAATTGGCCATGTGCGCCAAACAGAAGAAAGATGTAATGTTGAGAAGTCATGGGCCTACTAAAACCCAAGCCCCTAGGACCAGTGCATACTTCCGCAATCCACTAGTGCTCAGCGGCCAAGCCTGGTATTGCAGCTGTTTAAGCGGGCTGTGGACGGGTCCCTCGATTGGGCCTAGAGGTAGATATCTCTGTTCACTCCAATACAAGTGGGGAACTTATAATTATCTTTATACCATGTACTAATAAAATGTAAGTTTTCTCTTTTCAAGACGCCACCTCAAGCCTTTTATTAGCCGTTTTATGCTATTATTTTGCTGCTGGAGAAGGAAGGGTGGGTGGATGAAAGGAGTCGTAGTGAAACAAATGTTGTTTCGGCCTGGCATCCGAGAGGGCCTAGTGCACGGCTCCCTTAACTTCTCGTGTCCGAGGTTTTTCCTTTCACTTATCATGAATAACGTTGATGGTCTTTACGTACTGTGGTGACTTTTTATCACTAAAAGTGTTTTAGTGATAAAGGGATTTTTAGACTGCTACAGCTGCTGCTCAATAATTCTGACGTTCCTCTACTTGCAATCATTGTGATTCAACATTATTGATCCATTTATTCAAAAGATCCAAAGATAAAGAACGGGTGATTTAGGGTATCATTTTTATAATATTGTTAATAGTCTAATAAACATTTCAGTAGCTTTGGTATTACATTTTTCGTTTGCTTGTTTAGCTATGCATGACAGTTAACAAAGTTGGTGTATTGCAATTATTCATGTGGGTAGGCTCCCAAACTTCGTTGCTGGTTGATATGAAACCATTTATTTGTATATAAATTATTGATTGCATTTTTCGTAAATAGTTAGGCGGAAGGAATTTGTTTTGTTAAGCAATAACATTGAACTGTATGTTTTTCTAGGCCTCCATACTTTTACTATGTTGTTTGTGTCATGTTATATGGAGCAATCTTTCATACTTATGAAGTTAACTTATGCTTCCCATGGTCGGTAAACAATGCGACTGTGCTCGCTCAGACCTCTCGCTTATGATGCTACAATGCTAACAACATGGACCTATTATAGAATAGAAAATAGGCTAGTAAACGAGAATATTTCTGCATCCGGTACGCCATGAACTAGGACATGACTAGGCTCCCATGATGCAGAAGCAAATCTCTCCTTGATGTTGCCCTGCGCCATTGAGCAGTTTTCATAGGAATGAATAGGCGGCCATGTTTTAGTCCGCTGTCCTTTCTTTAATAGGTCCATGCTAAAAACGGATAGCAAGCGAAAGCTAAACCAGAGTGTATCACTCACACACTTTGACGATAAAACAGATTGTTTTGCATAAGATGAGTGTGTGCGACTGTGCGTTTGTCCTTTCCGGCTTCTGCATACTTCATGGTTATGAAGGCCAGTGTTGTGCACGTACTGAACGTACTGTATTACTGCCTGATGAACATTACTGTAAACTTGTTCATTCTGGTTTCTGTGAAAGGCACGCCCACTCGGTTTAACTTCATTCAATAGGGGGTTTATTTGTTTATCAACACGGCGGATGCGCGCTCAGAATGATCGCAAAAAGAACATTTGTTTTACCGGTTGCCATGGTTATTTCTGTGTGGTTAATTTGCAGTTGCGGTGTTGTCAGCTTACTGTTACATTAAACTGTAATCAGAAAACGTGGTTATATGCTATAGACCCTATAGTATCTGTGGTATAAAGGCTGGGATGAATTTCAAATTATATATATGTATACTTTATGTTGAAAGTATAGACCGTCGCGATTCCCATTGAAACGATTGGCGCGGTGATTATTCTACAAAACGAGAGCTGGTAAATTGTGAAAAATGAATTAAACTGTAATTAGACAAAGCGGTTATATCCTATAGACCCTAGAGTATCTGTGGTATAAAGGCTGGGACGAATATCAAATTATAAATATGTACAATCCATAACGTTAGCTCTCTGGCTCGATCAGCGGACTAGAATACCTCCTAGAATCATTGCTTGTTCGCCGGAAGGGGGGCTGTTTACGTTTGGTTGTAGTCTTTTCACTCGGTTCTCCGCCTCAACAGTAGGGCTAGAACCGAGCCAAAAGACTACAACCAATCGTGAACACCCCCCCTTTCCGTTTCCGGCCAACGAGCAATGAGTCTTTTAACAGAAATCAATGGGATTTACAAAATGTGCTAAATGCGCAATATACGTGGTAGAAACTGTATTTCGCTACAATACTTGATTCAACCACTCTATTTCATCCAAGACAAACCAGAAAGGGGGATCAATGTTCAAAATACCGGAGAAAAATAATAGCTCACAGCAACATATTGAAAAAAAGAACTATGAACTAGTTAATTTTGAATTATGAACATTTAATTGAACTAGTTCATTTTAAAATTTTGTGAACTGAACTTTGAACAAGTTCACGTAAAAAGTGAACTTTCCCAACACTGATAAAGGCCTTGTGGTTGGTTGTGGTAAAGACCCATTCACACCCTACGGTAAATACGAATACGGACCATTTCCTCCGGTTCCGGGGGGGTTTCGTCCGTCAATGGGTCCGTCGCCTCTGAGCTTACGAATCCGGAGTGCTCCGAGAGAAACGGAGCAATACCACCGGAAATCTAGGCGGCAGTATTATAGCATATGTATATATTTGTATTTAACGTTTTATACGTATATTATACTATATACCTGACCTTTTTATTTTATTGTTCCCCTGCTTTGGCAATGAGTTGTAACTGGTCATTTAACTACATTTTGAGGAGATAATCTGCGGGTTGGTGAGGGGTGTCTGTTCATTGACTAGCTCCAGTGCTCGCCGCTGCATTGCTGAATGATAACTACTCTCCACTCATTCTCCTCTGACCATGCATTTAATTGGCTTTGACGGCCATCAGTTCTCGGCAATTCCTCATTCGCCCTCTCACGTCTCGAAATTATACGGCTGTGGGCCATCATACATGTTATTAGTGGTTCTTGCCTTCTCTTAGACGCCATAGTTCTAGTAATAGGCTGAGGCTACCTTCCACCATGTCTCCCCAACGTGACGTCATCGCCGAATGGCGCTTGAAAACAGCTGTTTCTACCAAAAACGAGAAAAACTGGACATTAACACCATTTTGGAGACATTTTATGAATGATATACATATTTTGTTTGCTTTATTAATTTAGTTTTTTATTAATCAAAACTTTCGGTTAACCTGCAAAACTGCAACCCTGCCATTTGCATTTGTAAGTCATGGGGGTTTGTATTTGTTGAAAGTCGTTTAAGTCATGGGGCCCTATCTTGCATCCGGCGCGAGTGACTTAGTCACTGGCGCATGTGTCGTTGCTAGTTTACAACTGGCGCAGAGCGTTCTTTTCCCACCACCGCCACTCGCCGGTAAATTAGGTATTGATCATGCGCCCTAAGGGGCGGTTCGGCGGAAGGAGGAGGCTTGTTCTGGCGCAAACGGTATTTTGCCGTTTCTGAATACCATTGCGTACTGACCAGGAAATACCTGGTTTAGGGCCCTATCTTGCATCCGGCGCAAGTGACTTAGTCACTGGCGCATGTGTCGTTGCTAGTTTACAACTGGCGCAGAGCGTTCTTTTCCCACCAGCGCCACTCGCCGGTAAATTAGGGATTGATCATGCGCCCCAAGGGGTGGTTCGGCGGAAGGAGGAGGCGTGTTCTGGCGCAAACGGTATTTTGCCGTCTCTGAATACCATTGCGCTACTGACCAGGAAATACCTGGTTTAAAGTCAGTGGCGCGTTGTTCAGATGCTATTTTAAGGGCGCATGCATACATGCGCATGCGATGCATACGGATTGCTTGTGCACCTCGCGCATACACTTTGCTTCTCTCATCTACCTAGCCGCACATTCTTGGGAAATTATTTGGGAAAGAATGGCTGATGCAGCGGTAATAAGTTGTACTTTTAAATCAATGCATCTGCAAACACCGTACAGCAAACACATATTTTCTTGACACAGACATCGTGTAGGCCTACATGCCCATAACTTTTAGGATTGATGAGTATTTGATCGTGAAAAACATTGTTTTACCGCAAGTGAGTGTTAAAAAGAATGAATGAATGCGGGCGCGCGTGTGTGCTCTGTTTAAACGCATGCAAACTAAACACGTAACGCATAATACAATCAATGGCAATGTCTATTACCGCGGGGACACATGCATATTAGGATAGCATACAATACTGATAAGAAACAATGTTTATAATGTATTGCGTATATCATTAAATAGAACCACAGTTACCGCATATCATATGTTATATCATATACGTTTTCTTTGCCGAAATTTATTTGAGGACTCAGTATTTCTGAAGTTGTGGAAGAAAACCCCTTATTCCATGTGTGAATTAGGCCATATTATTTGGCAATAAACTGAGCCATTTGCAGTTTGAAATTCATGTGCATCTGTCTCATCGGAGACTGCAGACGCGCTGTCAAAATTTCAACTTGTCCGATTCAAATGCGCTCATGCGGCTCTTAAAGGGGATGGGAGCTGGCACTCTCATTGGTTTGTTCGACGTTACGCCCAAACCACACCTACGGGTAACTAGGCTGCTTCAGACTAACCCTTTTGACACTTGCGCCGCGACACAAATGTCATTTATCCGCCTGTAAAATAGCGATAGCGCCGTAGAACTGCCCACAAAGCTACTTGCGCTTTGCGCTTCCGACTTGCGTTTCAGACCGTTAAAATAGGGCCCATGGGGTTTTTGTAACTGTTGAAGGTTGTGGGAGTGTGTGTGGATGCAGCCTCATCCGGCCGACTCTGAACCGACTCTGGGTCTGGGTGAGGCTGCACACCTATTGCATGTTGAATAATCAGCGGTTCGGGCTGCCATCGCCACACATACCCAGGAAGAGTTGTCCTGGATAGGAACAGCGAACACCAGGCCATGTATCTTTATCAAGAAACCTTTACAATAAACAATGTCCTTCAGCACCACCACCCTGACTCCTCTGTCTGGCTGAACCCAATAAAAGTCACCTAGGTGGGGTGTGGGGCTTCATAGCAGCCATCTTTGTTCCGTCTGGCTTCTGATCTATAGCTGGATGGGGAACTGACTCAGGAATTCTGAATTCAGTTCCCTAACTTCTTCCCCATGAAAGGGCACTACAATGAACACCTGGCCCTATCTCAAAGCTGGGACATTTTCATTATATACATTAATGGAGGTTCAATAGGTTACATCCATCTTACAGGTTTTCAATTAAAGAAAATAACTAATCTGAGGTTTCAGAGGGGGATGGTTTTCAAAGGTTGCCGGTAAACATTGTTATATATATATGCTACAAAACAGGATATGTTGAGTTTGGTGGGGAAGGCTTTACTTGCGCACCACAATGGACTACTAGCAATAACAACATTACGTAAAGCGATGAATGTTTGATTTATTTTTACTCTGCAAGGCTAGAAAATAGAAATGTGTTAAGATAGAAGGAAACAGTCGGTGGTAGCCGGCAGCACTTAAATAAAGTAATGCTCCCATCGCCTCATAAGTCTAGGAGACCTTCAGGATTCAGTCCATCATTGGTTAAATGCTTCAGTCGGACCCATCTTATTAAAATAGCGGCAGTGAAATTTTGATTGCCTGTGATTTAATGCGTGTGTGTGTCTGCCTGCGTGTGTGTTTATGCTAATGTGTGTGTTTACGTGTGTATGCGTGTGTGTGCCTGTCTGTGTGTGTATATGCTTGTTTGTATGTGTTTGTGTGTTTATGCGGGTTTGTGTGTGTGCCTGTCTGTGTGTGATTATGCTTGTTTTTGTGTGTGTGTGTGTGTGTGTGTGTGTGTGTGTGTGTGTGTGTGTGTGTGTGTGTGTGTGTGTGTGTGTGTGTGTGTGTGTGTGTGTGTGTGTGTGCAAGAGCTGTCCGTCAATGGGCTTGCATATTGGTTTGTATATTTGTGTTGAGTAGCGAGGGAAGTAAGGGACATAAGCTTGATTGGGGCTGTCGGTCAGCCCGTCCTCGTCTAAAGGCCGTCATTACCCATTGGAGCGCAGTAATCATGACAGACAGCTGCCAGGAGCCAGACACGGAAGACCAAGCAAGCCCCTCCAGAGTCCGCCCTCCACCCACCTCCTCATCCTCCTGTCTCCTCAGGCTCTCATCCCATCACTTTGATTCATTTGATAAGATGAGTGGAAAGATATATTTTGGGAAATATGCTATTGAGCAAGTGCAAGTTTCTAGGGCTCATTCGGGGTCTTCTCTGTACAGGTATGATTTCAAAGGGCTTCCCATGGGCCCACATACAGATGTGATTTGACACAACCCTCCTGAGGTATCAAATCATAATGAACATTGAAACACACTAAGCTCTAATAAAAAAGAACAGGCTGAAAATAGACATGAAATCTGCACATTTAATGTCATCAGATTAAAAATCAGAGATTAAAAATCATTTTAAACAGCAGCTCTGAATCACTACAAATGCAAATCAAATGAGGACACCACAAGTCACCTTGAAGGAATGAAAGGATTCAATGTTTCTACCAGTTTTATGCTTTTTTGACTTTTTCTTTTGCTTTATTTATATGACGTATGCATAAATGTTATACGATAAACTAGAAAAATCTAAGGCCGGGCCAGGGGGGGTTTTCGGGCCACCGAGAACGCCCCTCAATAAGTGAATGTAACAGCTTGTTTGCTCTCAAACTTTACTTCCATAACAGTGTGACGTCAGACTGTGCAGTGGGTGATGCTGAAGTGAAGAAGTCGCGCCTCTCGGTTCCCGCAATGGTTACTTTCCCTCTGTCTCTCTTTATTAAGCCATCCATTAATGGCTTTAACATTCTTTCATTTTTTCTTCACTCTCTAAGACTCACTGTTTGACTTTAATCAATTGCCTACAACTTGTTCCCAATTGCAGTGCATCTTTCAATTGCCTTTCATTTGCCCTGTCTCTGGCCCTCTCCAGTAATGCAAGGTCAAGCAGATATCAGGCCAGTGGTATTGGATCTAATGTAAGTCCAAGCAGATCTCTGGTCAGTGGTAATGGATCTAATGTAAGTCCAAAACAGATCTCAGGCCAGTGGTAGTGGATCTAATGTAAGTCCAAGCAGATCTCAGGCCAGTGGAAATTGATCTAATGTAAGTCAAAACAGATCTCAGGCCAGTGGTGGTGGATGTAATGTAAATCCATGCTTATTATTGTTGGTGTGTAGAGTCCCAGGACCCCAGATGTGTACCTGACAGAATGATCCATAATGTATTCATGCCTTCTTCCTCCACCGGCTACCCCACAGCAGCACACTAAACTAATAACCAATTAACTGTTTAGATCCCTCTCTCTTTCTCGCGCCCTCTCTACCTCACACAAACACATCTCGCTCTTTGGTTATAATGTCTCTTTTTTTTCTACAGTAGTTCCTTCGTGCCCTTGTCATATTCTCATTTTTTATCATCAATACTAATACTATCCCTATCTTTCTCTATTCCTTTGTATCTACATTATATATATTTATACCACGGTCTGCGGGAATACTCGATTCTGATTGGATGCAGGGTGTGCATTAACTCCTGATATACGGACACCTGGACAAGTAGTTCCGTCAAATTGTCTGTTTACCGTTCTCAATTAATGCGCTAGCTGGCGTATCGTCTCTAAAATAGTAGTAACCATAGCAACGGGAAACAAAACAAAGCTCAGCGGACTATAATACCTCCCGCTACCTCCCGTTCTAAAGTCGTAGCTATGGTCCGTCCTAATTACTGGAGGAGTGAACAACGTTTCCGTTGCATGAGAACCCAACGGGCGTGTAATGGTGGTTCCGGGTATTAGTCGGACCCTCAGGCGTAACCAGGGAAACAAATGTATGTTTTGTGGAAAACTTTATATTCAGATTGTAAAACGCATGGAAATATAAATTAATGGTCTTAATTTGGTCACCGTTGGTAAGTGACCGTGGTATAAGCGGGATAATGCCCTTCGAGGTGTCCATTATCAGGAATTAATGGACTTCGCGGAGGCAACCGTCCTCCGCTTCGTGTCGGACGGTTCACGCCTCCACGTCGTCCATTAATTCCTGATAATGGACACCTCGTCAGGCATTATCCCTTACATATATTATATATATATATATATATATATTATATATATTATATATATGTAATATATATATATATTATATATATTATATATATATATATATATATTATATAATATTATACATATATGTTAGGGATAATGCCCGACGAGGTGTCCATTATCAGGAATTAATGGACGACGTGGAGGCGTGAACCGTCCGACGCGAAGCGGAGGACGGTTGCCTCCGCGAAGTGCATTAATTCCTGATAATGGACACCTCGAAGGGCATTATCCCGCTTATACCACGGTCACTTACCAACGGTGACCAAATTAAGACCATTAATTTATATTTCCATGCGTTTTACAATCCGAATATAAAGTTTTCCACAAAACATACATTTGTTTGCCTGGTTACGCCTGAGGATCTGACTAATACCCGGAACCACCATTACACGCCCGTTGGGTTCTCATGCAACGGAAACGTTGTTCACTCCTCCAGTAATTAGGACGGGCCATAGCTACGACTTTAGAACGGGAGGTAGCGGGAGGTATTATAGTCCGCTGAGCTTTGTTTTGTTTCCCGTTGCTATGGTTACTACTATTTTAGAGACGATACCATGGACATAAGGACGATACGCCAGCTAGCGCATTAATTGAGAACGGTAAACAGACAATTTGACGGAACTACTTGTCCAGGTGTCCGTATATCAGGAGTTAATGCACACCCTGCATCCAATCAGAATCGAGTATTCCCGCAGACCGTGGTATAAATATATATATATATGTAAGGGATAATGCCCGACGAGGTGTCCATTATCAGGAATTAATGGACGACGTGGAGGCGTGAACCGTCCGACGCGAAGCGGAGGACGGTTGCCTCCGCGAAGTCCATTAATTCCTGATAATGGACACCTCGAAGGGCATTATCCCGCTTATACCACGGTCACTTACCAACGGTGACCAAATTAAGACCATTCATTTATATTTTCATGCGTTTTACAATCTGAATATAAAGTTTTCCACAAAACATACATTTGTTTCCCTGGTTACGCCTGAGTCCGACTAATACCCGGAACCATCATTACACGCCCGTTGGGTTCTCATGCAACGGAAACGTTGTTCACTCCTCCAGTAATTAGGACGGACCATAGCTATGACTTTAGAACGGGAGGTAGCGGGAGGTATTATAGTCCGCTGAGCTTTGTTTTGTTTCCCGTTGCTATGGTTACTACTATTTTAGAGACGATACGCCCATAGACATCTATGGATACGCCAGCTAGCGCATTAATTGAGAACGGTAAACAGACAATTTGACGGAACTACTTGTCCAGGTGTCCGTATATCAGGAGTTAATGCACACCCTGCATCCAATCAGAATCGAGTATTCCCGCAGACCGTGGTATAAATATATATATATATATATATATATATATATATATATATATATAATATATATAATATATGTATATATATATATATATTTGGACCTCTTTCTCTCTCCACCAGTGTGTGTGTGTGTGTGTGTGTGTGTGTGTGTGTGTGTGTGTGTGTGTGTGTGTGTGTGTGTGTGTGTGTGTGTGAGAACATTGTACTTAAATATAAATGTTAAGCTATAAATTGGACACATTCTACGTTTCAAAATGTTTCCATTTAAACTCTGTAAAATAGGTAACAGTTGGAGAATACACCCAGACTAGGGCAGGTTAATATGTGCACCAATCAAAATGGTAATATTATCCCAACACTCCGAGAGGTTTTCAGCTAACATTGTCTCCTAGCAACACCGCTTTGTCTGTCTTTGCAAAGCTTTTGCGCATCAAATGCTATCAGTTAAGGATGTAAAGTGTTGCTCCATACCAACATTGTTTTAAATCAGAACATCCGCGGTTGGGTCGAGTGACCACTCAGAGCGCTAAGAGCTAAGTAGCTCAAGTGATGGCTGATCATGTGTCAGCCCGGTGGTGGTGAACCGGGCTTCATCTACGATGCATGGAGCCTGACAGCATCTACGCCATGCTACCGCCATCCGTCTCCTGGTGAACGCGCAAAGTGGTGTCAGCTTTAAATAAAAAGCTAGCCATGTCAAATGGACAAGTAAACATAAAGAAAAGGGATTCAAAACACAGGCTTCACTATACAATCCGAAGCCACGATAGAATGAAATTGGGGATATTTTTGTCTATGGGCTGTCCACCAATAGTAAGTAGTTGAACAGAATGACAGCGAGGAACTAATGAAGACGAAGAACGAGGAAAATGTGAGGTGGATAATCTGCAGAACGGAGTTAGGTGGGGAGAAAATGCTATGGGATTAGAAGAGCTGCGGCGAAATGTGTTGTATTGAGTGTCACTATGCCACACACACAAACACACGTCACAAAGACACACACCACACACACATGCACACACAACCACATAAACACGCAGATACACATACATCAAATCAATAATGGGTCTTTCTAATTGCTCATCAAACCAATACAGCGGTGAAGCTCTATGAACGTTACATAGGGTTTGTCTTTCTAATAAGCTATATTCACCAAATCAGTTCTTCACTACCAGGGCTGGTTATAAGAATAGTCGCTGACAACTAATTATTCTTTCTCTTTCTGGTTCACTTATTTCTGACTTTTAGGAAAAGGAAGTTAGGCGGTTAATGTGTGTGTATGTGTGTTATGTATGTGTGTGTGTGTGTATGTGTGATATGTGCATGTGTGACTGCGTGTGCGTATGTGTTGTTTGTGTGTGCGTGCGTGTGTGTGTGTGTGTGCATGTGCACGCACGTGTGTGTGTGTGTGTGTGTGCGTGTGTGCTTGTGTTTAGATGTGTGTGCATGTATGTGTGTGTGTGCGGGTGTATGTGCGTCGGTGTGTGGATGTGAACACGAAAGATTCGGCTTATCAGGGTCACTTAAGCATTTGATGTGTTGGATTATTTTTCATGTAATAGCACATACTTTCTTTGAAAATGCAAGACACGCTGGGAAGCGTTTTAGGAATAATTTACCTGCCACAAGCTGCACAAAAATAATGAGGTGAAGACGGCTGCTAGTAGTAGCAGCCATATCGCCTCACCTGATTTCATTAACATATTTATTCCATATAACAGACCTGTATGTGATTGTCAAGGCTGAACTCTGTCTGCTTTAATGAAGACAGCCCTGTGGGCCTATTGCCCGAAACTGTTCCAGGTCCCGCACATTAGGACTCCTGTCACATTCGGAAGCTGAGAGAGCTCGTAAGTGAAGGGTGAACGTACATCAGGCTTCTGTCCAGCTGCGACGTGGAGGAGTGTGTCTGGCTGACGTCTAAGCTGATCAGGGGCTGGACTGGACTGGACTGGACTGGACGAGACGAGAGAGAGAGAGAGAGAGAGAGAGAGAGAGAGAGAGAGAGAGAGAGAGAGAGAGAGAGAGAGAGGGTGGGTGGGTGGGGGAGAGAGAGAGAGAGAGAGAGAGAGAGAGAGAGAGAGAGAGAGAGAGAGAGAGAGAGAGAGAGAGACCAGGGAGATGGATGATAGACACAATACAAGAGAGATGGGGTAAGAGATAGAGAAACAGGGAGAAAGTGAGGGGAGATCATTAGTAAGACAGCATATCAGTCAGGACCCCCCTGCTGGCTCTCTACCGGCCAAGGTGTGTGTGTGTGTGTGTGTGTGTGTGTGTGTGTGTGTGTGTGTGTGTCATAAGGGACATTAGGCATGGAGCTGACACAATGAGGCAAACACACACACACACAGACACACACACAGACACACACACACACACACACACACACACACACACACACACACCCACATACACGCACACATATCCACACCACAAACACTCACCCTTCTTAATAAGATATGAGCACTGCATGTTAAGTTTCCCTCTCTCCTCTAAGCAGATAAAGTGCATGTAAAAGCACGTATGATAGGGTTACCTATTATTAGAGCCCATGTTATAGGTTGGCCTTATGAAGAAGGATCCATATGCCACCTTCCTCCACCTCGCTCACTCTGATATTTCCACAAGAAGGTTAAGATATT
Organism: Gadus chalcogrammus; assembly: GCF_026213295.1. Taxonomy (NCBI): domain Eukaryota; kingdom Metazoa; phylum Chordata; class Actinopteri; order Gadiformes; family Gadidae; genus Gadus; species Gadus chalcogrammus. Next base: position 32,812,736 of record NC_079427.1, on the reverse strand, counting down.
TCTATTTATACCTCTTGTATCTTAACAATCTGTCTATAATCGCCTTTCAATGCCATTCCGGTTCCCATTCTTCGGTCTTTTATCTCACGATGGGACTCATCCATTAAAATAAATACTTTGGCTTCTTGCCTTTCACTCTTCTTGTTAGTTTTCATATTATCGTACAGTATATGTAGTATTATTATCTAGTTTGGTCTCCTTTGTCCCCATCTCCCTTCTATCCAAACCTAAATTTAAAACTGAATCGCTATCTATTTTTAACTTAATCATACTCTCTTGTCAATTTCCTCTTTATAATCAAGTGTCTGAACCTACATTTCAGCCAATTTTATATATTAGTTGAGTAACACATTCCTAATACATTGACTATCGAAATTGTGGACAACTTTTTATCAATTTTAAAACAGCTGGAGAGGTAACAGATACATGGGTGCCAGATTATTATTATTTTTTTAATAATTTTCATTTAATGTTTTACATCACATAATAATAAGTCATTAAAAGTCTTACATTAATAACGAAAATACTCAAAATGGCCGGTGTACTTTCTGAATACTGTCTACAATCAATAACAAGGCTTTTATTGTTGCTGAGTCTTAAAATATACCTCTTCTTTACAGCCTCTCTCTCTCACACACAAACACACACACACACACGCACACGCACACACACAGGGATGCTTGATTTGACTAGGATCTTGGCGATCCATCAAGGCACGATGTGATTTGGAGTTGCCAGGGGTTTACGCTTGATCAATTAATGTTAAAAGCAGCAGGAAAATGCTTTCTGTTTGTTAGAATGTAGAAAACTGTCAGAGCGGGCTGTATTGAAACATAACAGTTCCGTCAATGAGATGCAGGGCACAATATCTGATCGGAGGGAAAGCATGCCTCAACCTTTTGAACAGATGGAACAACGATGACGCAATGTTGTGCTACTCTCCTGGAACCAACCTCATCTTTAAATAAATACTCATCATTGAATCGATTGTCTATGTCAGCGTATATTAGGGACAGCGTAGCAGTGCAGACATAAGCAAATCATCTGAGCAGTATGGTAATAGGATGAATATAGGTATAGGAGGGGGGGGGTAAATTACAAAATATCTGTACCAGTCTGTGCTTTCGGTAGTACTTTAACCAGACTAGTAGTGCAACTCCTTTATACCTTCAGAGAACTGACCACAAAACGACGTGTTGTGATGGGGTTTGAAGCGAGTTGCAAGGGACCACGGTGGGTTTGGCTGCTATGCTGACGTCTGATCGCATTCAAGGTGTCCAGCAGAACAGATACTGCGAGTTACTGGGAGTCACCAGCCAAGGGCGAAGAATATTCCCCTGCTCCAGAACACAATAAAGAAGATACAGTGACCGTAAGTGGTCAGCTGCATTGCTCGTCCTGGTAATGGCTAATGTTGACACAGAGCCATGCAGACAGCCAACCCAGCTTCGAACAGAGATCTGCTGGACCATTGTCTACTTGGTAGTATTTTGAATAATATTTGAAAGATGGAATTACACTCAATTCATTTTACGTCAACATTGTTTATCTTCTATGGAAAGATTAAATAACCAGGATGCAGGAACTACTTCCATTATATTTCTGTTCACATAGCACTCCTACTAAATGGAATGATCTAGCAGAGCTTAGAAGTTGAAAGGTCAACGAATGAAGTAGATCATGGCTCCGTAAGGTGTCTCAGGAGGGGAAGGCAATACATACTTTATAATTTACGCTTTACTCGTTACACTTTATAATTTTTTATTTATATTGTTGTTACTTTAGCGTCTATTTTAGTTTTCATTACTACTTCGTATGTTTATTTTATTGTATATTATCCAGTTTTAACTGCTGCTGGGCTGTTGTATGAAAGAATTTCCCCTCCGGGGCATTGATAAAGTTGTTATCTATCTATTTATCTAATGAAGGCTGGTCTGACAAAGCAATGTGTGAGATAAAAACAGTTTCAGTTTCAATGCTTCAGTGACGACCCTTTTGTTCCTCTTTTGCAGATTGAGACGCGTTTCCATCAGAACATCACAGCAAACTGTCCGGCCCACTGTTAGCGCACATGGAAAAAAACTACTATTCATCCCCTCCACTGAATGGGGGGAGGATCAGAGGCTGGGGATGGGGGGTGTGGTGAAGGACCAAATGAAACCGGGGAGCCGGGGACAGGGAGAACGAAGGGGATCAAAGACACCAACGAAGCTTCGCCTGGATGAGGAAGAGGATGGAGGCAAATGGACGCCGAGGAAGAGGAGCGAGAAGGGGGAGAAGGAGTAGAGGAAAAAGAGGATAAACTGGGGTCGAGGACAGAGTAGAGCTCCATGAGTGAGTGTCAGTGGAGACAGGAGACGAAAACGAATGAGCTAAAACGAGGAAGAGATGAATATACTTTAGGTTATTTGCCCTCTCTGCCCATCTCCTGCCTCCTCCTTATCCTCCCCGCCGCCTCCTCCTCCTCCTCCTCCTCCTCTTCCTCCTCCTCCTCCTTCTATTCCTGTTCTCCTTCCCCTCCTCTTGTCCATGTTCATCCTATTCTGTTGTTGCTGATCACTTTCTGCAGGATATTGATTGGCGCTATAAGTGCAGCAACACGCAACACACCTACTGGGTTCTCTGCTCACTCGCTCCACACTCTCCCTCTCTTGCGCTCTCTCTCTTTTTCTCTGCAACATTCCCTTATCTGTGGGTTCATGTTTCTCCAGGTGTCACTGTTATTGTTGTCAGTGTATGTCGCTCGCCTGTTCATGTCTCCCTCTCTGTCTAGCTCTATATAAATTTGAGTTGTTGAATATCTCCTTTCTGCTGCAATGCTAAAGAGAACAGAGAATAGATGGTGTAGACTATTACATTTCAATTTATCTATTATATAGAATGTGTGGAAGAAAGAACACAGGCGTAAACAGACCCACAGAGACAGGTTGAATAACTCTGTTAGTGATTGTTGTTCCTGAGCTGTGCTCTGCGTGGGACAGGAAGTGATCATAGACAGCTATCTCCTGTATATTCCCAGGAGGCCATGGTGTACAGTAATATCCACAGTGTTGCTGAGGTAATATTACACACCTGGGTCATCAGAAGTCACATTACGATTGTGTTTCAAGTCAAACCTAATATCATGTGCTCCTGCGACTCTCGTTATGTATTTATTGATTCAATTAGTTCTCCATGTTAAATCTAAATATAATCTCTAAATATAATTAGCCTCTCTTTTTTATTGATTTTCTGTTACTCTTTCCTTCACTTTTTCCTATGTTGCATTCGTTTGGCTAATGCATATTTGTCTCTCTCATCTGGCTTGAACAACAGTGTCAAATCCATCGTGAATAATTTCCCAAAGCATGTTTCTCCTACAACTCTGCCTAATCTTCCTCTACCTTCCATCCAAACTTTCCCTCGGCCATCCACAGGACTCCACCGTCTCTCTCTCTCTCTCTTTCCATCTCTCTCTGTCTTGCTGTGCCCAGGTTATGCTAAACTGTTTGTACAGTGGTATCTCAACTTGACAGTGTAATGTTTGAATCCATCATCCAAATGCTATCAGCTCTGCAGCAAAAATATGCAGATCATGTAGGTGTGTGCATGAGGTGTGTATGTGTGGGACTGTAGGTGTGTGTGTATGTGTCTGTGGGTGTGCCTGTGAGTGAGTGAGTGAGTGAGTGAGTGAGTGAGTGAGTGAGTGAGTGAGTGAGTGAGTGAGTGAGTGAGTGAGTGAGTGAGTGAGTGAGTGAGTGAGTGAGTGAGTGAGTGAGTGAGTGAGTGAGTGTGTGTGTGTGTGTATGTATGGGTGAGCATGCGTGCGTTGTGTGTTTGAGTGACTGCACACACCCAGGTATATCTGCATGTGTAGTTATTTGTATGTGCATGTGTGTTGGTGACATTTGTTTGCTTATGTGCGTGTGTTAATGTGTGGGAGTTTAGGTGCATGTAGGTGTGGAAAGAGAAAAGAGAAAAAATAAATACAGTTAATAAAAAACAAGATTACTTATTAAGATAGAAATAATTGAAGAGGAGAACGCAGAGAAGCAGGGCGATGACAAGGCAGACCACAGAGAGAGAGAGAGAGAGAGAGAGAGAGAGAGAGAGAGAGAGAGAGAGAGAGAGAGAGAGAGAGAGAGAGAGAGAGAGAGGTGTGCGGAGAGACAGGGAGAGAGGTGGGGGATAGACAGGGAGAGCGTTGGGGGATAGACAGGGAGAGAGGTAGAGAAATAGAGAGAGTGAAGGAGACATGGAGAGGCGGAGATAGCAGGAGAGACAGAGAGAGAGAAATTATGACACAGCAAGAGAGAGGCAGGGCAACAGAGAGAGTGAGGGAGACCGGAAGAGTGGGCGGGAGAAAGAGAGGGAAGAGAATGCTACTCAGGAGTTAGCTGCTTCTGAGCGGCATAAACAGCAAGCAGGGCAGAACAATTTCCCAGCTGCAAGGCATTGTACTAGCCTGGCTCCGCCCGCCTAAGTACTTCCGCTCAATTTGAATTTCCCTTCAGTACTAGGTCTGGACCTGCTGTATGTAATTTGGTTTTCTGGTGCCGCCACAGCGGCCACCAATCAGCGAACAGAGGGCGTGTCTGAGAACAATGACGATAAAGTCGTATGCCAGTTTGAGTTGTTGTTGTAGGTCGGTAGTTGATTAACAATGTGCAATTTTTCCCTGATAAATTAAATTCGACGAACAAAACCTGCAGCTGTCGTTGACGGACATTTTCGTGCAGACGCGCAAGGTGTTTGGTTTGTGTACAACCTGCGCGTGATTCCCGGCGCATGACATACGTCAAAACCAAACGTTAGCAATTGGTTATGGCAGATCCAGAGTGGCACTGGGCAGATCCAATCATTTTAAACTTCAACAGACACCCGCCTTCAAGTGAGTTAACGTTTGTCAATTGATTAGGTCCAGACTCTCTGTACAAATTAAATGAAATGAAGTGAAGTACGAGAGTCTGGTAGAACCAGGCTAGCATTGTACTGCTGCAGCCTCCAGAACACAACAGAAGCCCCGAGAGAATAATAATAAAACCAAGGAGACAACACAGAAACTCAGACCAAGAGACCAAAGAGGTGGCATCAGGTCTGGCACACACCCAGCCGGCCGGTGTCGATCTGGACCTTCTGTGACCTCCATGTTAACCAGTCTGCATCGCTAATCTATACTGTAGGGATTAGCGACGGGCACACAACAGTTAGAACCATTTTAGAAGTACGTTTTTGGCCCCTAAGCATATCTATTTCAGTTTTATATCTGTTCATGTGAAGCTGACATGTGGATTAAATTGTGATATTCTTTGGCCCACATGGGAGGAGGCGGAGGTGGAGAAGAAGGGAGGAAGAGGAGAGAGGAGGTAGGTGGAGGAGGAGAGAGGAAGAGGAGAGAGGAAGAGGAGAGAGGAGGAGGGGGGAGAGAGGAGAGAGTAGGAAGACAACGACGACGACGAGAAGGGGAAGGGAATATTAGGTTTCCTTCCACCTGCGTCTCCACTGCAGTCTAGATTGTCACCGATGCCTGGGCTCGCTGTCTGTGGCGGCTGCTAAGCCCTTCAGGAGCGCCGCACATGCGGATTTGAGCGTCTTAATGATTGAGCGGATTAGACTGCCACAAGAGGATGTGGACGCTGATCCAAGATCTGTCCTGTGGCTCGTCCCGCCGACGGCAGGGACTTTATAGCTCTCTGGGACCTGGGTAACAAAACCAACTTAGGGTGTAATCCTCCACGCAGAAAATAAGGAAGGGGAGAACCTTCAAACTCACTCACTTATAACACAAGCTTTTCTTTTCAGAAAGTTGTTGGCCTTATTTTCTAAATCGATCTTAAAAGGGCATTTTCAATCATGGGAATTTTTCTGAAACCCCCTTTTTAATCTTTCTTGAAAGAAAAGTTTCTTTGTTGTGCCTGTGTTTCCGGTGTTTGTTCCTGTTGCTCAGCGTTCACCACGTGTCTGTTCCATTGGTGGGAGAACAAACAAACGAGTGGCTTTGATTCCTTCCCTCACAGCTGTCTCTGGGGCTGGTATTTCTTCTTCTTTATAATGAAACGTGCAGGACTGCCCTTCAAACAAACAACATTTATTGGAAAAGGGGAAAAGGGATCCAGCTCCACCTCGGTATGCCTGGATAATGGCGTTTCAAACAACAGACAGCACCTGGGGAAACTCATAGGATGAAAGATTGCTTTGCCCAGCTGCGATGTCCATGTGTCAAATAATTAAATTATGTATTTGCCTCAGAGTTTTGCAGTCGTTCCTCGTGGGGGTTTCCCCGCTAAGGCTCAACCCGAACACAATATGAGTAAACCCACTTAATCGGTCGGACTCTTTGTGGAAACACCCTCTTGTGTCACAATCAATACGATTAACATTCATCAAGAATATATACTATTTAACATGTGACAGCTCCGGAATTCCTTAGACTATGATTTAATGAAGCAAAGTTCATGAATAATACGCATCTAAGTATAAATAAATGAATCTGGCTCACTATCGTCCCAATTCTCCTTTATAATGTAATCCCCCCAATTACATGAACATTTCGTCCTTCAGCAGACTCTTTGAACCAAGGCTACTTACAAGTGACCCATTTGAAATAAAACAGAATAGAAGCGTGTCGCTGAATATTCAGTTGTATCATGTGAACCAGGTGGGCAACAATAACGTAGAACTCCATGGAACCCAAGGAAGAAATATTGGTAACAGCATCGTGACCTCATTCTGAAGCAGTAAAACAATCTTCTTTTGTCTAATTAAAGGCATCTATTAATACACTTACACATGAAAACATCAAAAGCCAAGCCCACAATAAGCCCAATCCTTCAGGGGGGAAAGCAGGCATACACAATTAAAAATTTATTTTTGTTGTTCTTTCCCCACCGCCTCTCTACCCTGATGTAGGCCATGTCACTGCTGCATCCCTCACTGCTTAATGCTCATTCAATAAATCAATAAACTAATAAGTACTCCCAAACCCACTCCTAAACCCAAACATTTCCATGACACTGCATTTCAGACGACCATCAGACGACCATGCACCTCACATGTGTATGCGACACATCAAACGTAATTTCGATTTTTTGGTCAAATGACCTCCAAACTAATATAATCAAGTTGAAACGATTATTTTGATTTATTTATTTCATTCATTCAATGTTTTATTGAAATTGTAGAACAGCTGGATACATATTTGTACATTATTTTCTATTTGATATTTTTTTCTCAATTAAAAAGTGTTTTTTTTGGAGAGATTTTTTTTCAAACTCAAAAATAATTGTTTGAATAATCATGATTTCAATTGTCACATGAATAATTGTGAGTGTACTTTTTTCCATAATCCAGCAGCCCTAATACGCACATACACACACACACACACACACACACACACACACACACACACACACACAGAAACGGATGCACACACACACACACACACTGTGGCAACCCGGAGCCAGCCCAGGTACCCTGGAAGCAGTCTACCCCCAGATGGCGCTATTGAGGGCATTGGAGCCGGGGCCAATTAAGTTGATTCAGAGCACCTGAGGAACAGGTGGAGAAGCAGGGCTTAAATAGCCTGCTTCTCTACTTATTCTGGGCTCTCTCAGCCATGTGGCTCGGGCAAACAGAGACCGGAGAGACCGGGATACGACCGTCGATTACTCCCAGGTGTTACGTTCTTCAAAATGGTCTGGGAACTCACCAACCGTCTGAGATGATTTACATTGCTCAGGCTATTTAGCATTTTTTAGCATCATCACACTTTAACTGGCCTTAAAAAGCAATTTATAAATGGCTCCCTGCTTATCTGCAACTTCTCAGCCAGTTTTTTCACCTTGAAGAATTGCCAAATTCTATGACATAGAAAGCCCATTTTTTCCAGGGATAAGAAGGTATCTTGACATTGTATCGCTCAACACCAGCTTCCCTTCACCACTGTGTCCACACGCTTCCTTAGTCAAACGCTTTTATTCACAAAGCTGTATTATTCAGCAAATAATTAGATGAGGAATTGAGTTATTGCCATTTCCTATAGAAGCCAACCTGTTCCTTACAAAACAGTGAGTTAGTCCGCACATATTGGGAAACAATCCTTTGTGTCCCTGTGTGTGTGGACCAACCTATAAGCTTATTAACATAATTTTGTGTTCAACACTTATCTTTTTGTACTTTGGAAATCCTTATAAAGAAATTGCGTCACAAGAGTTTAAAGGCTGTGTTGCAGGGTTTATTTTCAAACGAATTTGTGCAATTTGCTTCTTGGTAATAAAGATTTAAACTGTTATTTATTGTATATAATGTTGTTAGGTATCACAAAATGGAATGTAATACGAAAAAGTAGGTACTATTTTAGCGGTTTGCTATTGATTCTCATTTCCCCCAGAATGCATTGCATGACGTCACGTTGGGGAGGCACGGACCAAAGCCGCATTGAGACCCTTGAGAGTAGAGACTAGTAAGAGAGTGTTCAGCAGATTAAACAGATACATAGATAAATACATAGATATTATATATAGTTTGTATATTTTACACGTGAACCTCCTAAGATGGCGCAATTTGATTGGTTGGCTATCTCGGGATATTGGGCAATATCCCATGATTGACATCTCAAACTCTATATTGTTTTCATCGCAAAATGTCTGCGAATAACAACAAATAAACCTTCGGTCTCGGGGGCTATTCCCCACAATTCACTTTGCCTTCGGCGAATAATTGTTGACTAATAGCCTAGATAGATAGATAGCCAAGTCAAGTCTTTATTAATACCAAACTACAAAAAAATCGTCGGGAATTCATTTAGGTGATTAGGCTCACACAGTATAGCCGCAAGACCACACAGAACAAGGGAGACAACCAGTCTGACTGAACATACACAAAATACATCACATTAAAACTAGACACATGCGTAGATGGATAGATGGACAGATAATTAAATATGTTCTATTATTTGCCTTGCGGAGCCAGCCAATCCGTTGCACGTATGCAAATTAGCCGTGTGCGCCTAACACAAGAAAGACGATGTTGAAGTCATGCTAAAAATGGATAGCAAGCGAAAGCTAAACCAGACTGTATCAATCACATACTTTGGGTCCATTCTAACTTATGGCAAGAGGCTAGTCTTTAAATCTTTGCAGTGACTGAATGTTGATGATAAAAGTGATTGTTTTGCATAAGATGAGTGTGTGCGACTGTGCGTGTGTCCTTTCCGGCTTCGGCATAATGCATGATTATGAAGCAGCCTAGCCTTGGAGTTGGATAAGTTGGAGTGATTGTGTATGGGCGTGCGAGAGTGAGAAAGCATTGGTTTACATTTCGTTCTGTGAGGCACACAAAAAGTCGGACTATCGTACTCTGGAACACGCTTCAATAGATTAACGTTCGTGCGCATGAGCACGCAATCGCGTGATACCGGGTTGGCCGTGGTGATGTTTGGCTTGTTGTGGGCTGTCAGTCAGCATCCGCCGGGTTGGACGATGTGCTTTGCGTTTATGTTCAATGTACATCTGTCTGGTCTTATTTGGGGTAGATTGATTAAATAATGTCACACCACGATCGGTTATACATGCAGGCACTCATTTGCAAGTGCACTGATTGCGTGTCCGATAGGCTAAGTTAGACCATAGCTAGCATTATGCCTTCTATTTCTAGATCTTCTGACTAAGTTTACCGGTACTTACGACATAATCGCTGTCAATAGATATAAAGAAAACGTTGACTTTCACTCGGTGCTATTCACTGACAGTAAAAAATAAAAAGTGTCGTTATTGTAGGCTATGAACTGCTGTTCATTGACTAGCTCCAGTGCTCGTTGCTGCGTTGTTAAATGATAAATACTCTCCACTCATTCTCCTCTGACCATGCATTTAATTGGCTTTGACCGCCATCAGTTCTCGTCAATTCCTCATTCGCCCTCTCACATCTGACAGGTTCAAAATTATACTGCTGTGGGCCATCATACATGTTATTTGTGGTTCTTGCTACCTCTTAGACGAAATAGTTCTAGTATTAGGCCGAGGCTACCTTCCACCACGTCTCCCCAATGTGACGTCATCGCCGAATGGCGTTAGAAAATACCTGTTACTGCCAAAAACGACCAAAACTGGACTTTAACACTATTTTGGAGACATTTCATTAATGATACACATATTTGGAGTGCTTTATGTAACCATTAATCAAAACTTCCGGTTAACCTGCACGTAGGCCTTTAATGTAAAGTAATTTGCTGCCAAATACTTTATTAACTGCTGTATTTGCAGATCATAGAAGCATAATGAAACATGTGTTGTTTCCCTGCTTAATTAATCACAGAAAAAACAATACGGTAATCAGTATGTCTAGTTTTGGAACCAAGATTATCTTATAACGTGTAATATTATGTATTTCATAATTAAATGCATAATATAGATCGCTCAATGGATTATGTGGATTGTGTGTCTTTCTAACTAGATGTCGACATAACCACAAACTGTACCTGGCTTAATAGTTTCCATATTATGATTCATAGTATAAATACAATTTAGTGACATTAATTGTTCTACACCAAAGTATTATATAAGTTTGCTCCCTCTGCACCAAGGCTCTAGATTGTTATGTTGTGTGAGCAGTAGGAGTGTGTAAGTTTAGGCAAATCACCTAGGAAACTTTCCGTTATAGGCCAGTCTGAAGTCCTCATCCTCATCCTCACATAATATCATGCATTTTCCTAAATAGGCCAATCTCTATATACAGCATGAAAGTATTGCTGCAGAAAGGACAGTAATAGAAAGGTATAAGGTGAGTGTTTATCACAGCCATTGCTAACCCTAACTCATAGCTCTGCTTATCTATGATTCAACGCTATTTGGTGACTTAACCAACCCCCCCCCCCCCCAGCTTTCTACCCTTTGATTTAAGGTCTTCAAAGTATGGGATGGCTTTAGTCAATCTCTGTCTCTAAATTATGTAGTTGTTTTAATTTATCCTGGCTTGACTCTCAACCTAAAAACTGCTCTGTCTTCCCACAGACCCATGTGTTCAAATGTACACACACACACACACACACACACACACACACACACACACACACACACACACACACACACACACACACACACACACACACACACACAATATCTGAAAAGTGCAGATATACAGCTCAGTTCCAGCTAACTCTAAGTCTGTCCCAGTGCTGTCCGAGCCAGCCCAGACTGCAGGGACGTATGGAATATGAAACAGATTTCATAAGCAGAAATAAATCACATTGGATCTCCCCCTACCCAACTTTCATCCCCTTCTATCCCATCTCTCTCTCTCTCTCTCTCTCTCTCTCTCTCTCTCTCTCTCTCTCTCTCTCTCTCTCTCTCTCTCTCTTCCATTCTCATGCTAGTCCTCCGCCTCCTGGTTAAGGATACATGTCACACTTGCAGTACTATGACACATCTTTATCTCACTTTTGGATACACACACACACACACACACACACACACACACACACACACAAAGACACACAAACACCAGCACACACAAACAGACTCGGATGGGCTCAAGCCATGTGTCTCGGACCAGACCAGGCGAGGGCTGGTAGAACGAGTGCAGATTCAGAACGTGAGATCACGGGTGTAAGCCCAGCGGCCGACTCCGTCCCCCGCCCCTCTTAGCTGCTTGCGAGCAAGGTCTCGTTGGAGCTGATTAGCCACTCAATCAGGAAGCCGGTTTAGGCTTCATCCTTCCCAAATCTTTGGCATGCATACTTAATCCATGCGGTATGCGGTAGGCGGTATTCCTCCAGAGGGGGAAGTGGAAGTCCCAGGGCGAAAAATGGGGCCCCGCTGCTGCTGAGAGGATCATGTCCTACATGCTGATCACTGGGCGCTCTCTGGTGGATATCTCAACAATGGAGCGGTATTCATTATGCATGCCCTACATGCCACTCGGATGACCAGTTGGTTGCTGTTGTATGCTGATATGGATGGTTTAGTACCCGCACAATAGAGTGTTCTGGGGTTTCATTTATTCAACATTATAAAGAACGCGTCTCTTATGTGTACGCTATCACTGCGCGCTGAAAGAACAAATGTAGTAATGTCGTGACCTTCACCAGTGGGTTTGAAGGTCATATGATTGTGGCGGTAGGGGATAGTCCTGCATTAACCCATAAATTGTGTGAGCTGGGTCAGCCTAGCTCAGGAGGTAGAGCGGGTTGACTTTTAACTGCAAAGTAGCTGGTTCGATCCCCGGCTCCTCCTAGTCTAGAGTGTTGATGTGTCCCTGAGCAAGATACATAACCCTAACTGTGATTGACAAGCTGGCTGTCGCCCTGTGTGGTTGACTCCGATGTCAGTCTGTCAATGCATGTATTAACCGTTGTAAGTCGCTTTGGATAAAAGCATCTGCTAAATGCCCTGCAATTTTTAAATTGTCTGCATTATACGCCGTAAACATCAACAAATTAAATCATCCTGCCGTGGCATCTCATTCTCTTTGGTTCAGGTCACTCCAACAGGATGCATGTTTTCTGATGCACTTTTAATTAAGGAGGATCTTCACCCAAAGCCACTGATACAGCTAACTAATGAACAGTAAGGGGGTCCAATTTTTCCGGATGCCGACAGTTTGGTTGCTGACACTAAGGGATTGAAGCTAGAACCTGTTTATGGCGATTGCCATGCAACCAAGCTACTACTCATTAACAACTGGGCTGTGAAGCATGCAGGCAGAGCAGGGTGTTTCTCAATCACTGATGCACACGGCCAATACTCTGCCTGGGGAATGGAACTGGATGTCACTTGTAGATTAATCTGCAACCTGGTCTCACAGGAATCCGTGAAATGACCATGGACGCTTAACTCAAAATCTGTAGAATCCTCACGGAAACACGCCAATTTCCATGATATGGCCCAGGATTTGGCTCCAATGCAAGTTGATGACACATTCATATTCCGTGGCACACACACAGATCCCCGTTTCAATGAACGAGTCGACCACGGGCGCTTAACTCAAAATCCGTGGTGGCCTCACGGAATCACTTAAATTGCCCGTGATATGCCAGTCTCAACGACCGAGTCAACCTGGTCCCACAGGGATCCGTGAAATGACCATAGCCTATATATATATATATATGAATGAAATTCATATTGACCGTATGGCCCTATATCCCTGTTCTCGCCCATGCACCCATCTTGAATTTAATAGACCATTTTCGTTGCTTCAAGGAGGTCTGGTGGTCTATGTACATAATAAATAAATAAACATCTGACGAAATAAATAAATATCTATAAATATGTTTGTGTTTATATATAAATATACATATATACACATACATATTAACATAGGCCTATATATTTATTTATTTAGTTGCTTCGAGGAGGTCTAGTGGTCTCCGTATATAGTAAATAAATAAATATATATAAATAAATGGGGATGTATATACCTATGCCTATAACCTATTAGTGAAAGCAAACACCAAGCTCATTGATTTAACGAGGCAGGGTTATTTGAAACAATTAATTAAGTTATCATGTTTGAGAGGTCATTCCTCCCCCTGAGTGTGCTTCCTATTTATGTCAAGGGTACCCCTACTGTCCACAAGCACCCTCCCCCCCCTCCCCATATGGATATGGAGAATTGTTGCCACGTCCCAGTGGTGGTGGTGTCATATCTATGAAAGAGGGCATTCAAATATACTACATTGATCAATTAGGAGGCTGAAGCCCTAAAGGAAGTGATGCAATAAGTGACTGAGTCGAGGACATTAAGAAGTAAGCTACAGACCTTGGATCTCTTTTATATCGAAGAGGGTCTCATAGGAAGCATACGATTATCAACTGGGGAGCTCCGGCCCTACAGGAAAGGCTCACACAGCATCATCAAATGCTCCAATGAAACGCATTGCCAACAAGCGGTTGCTAGAAATTAATCTAAATTAGTTGACAAGAGATATAATCTTGTCTATTAGACTTTCAACCAGGGAGTATTTTGGGATTACTCTGTGAAGTTGTTGGTCTCTGGAAAAAAGCCAACCCTAACACTAACCCAAAACCTCAGACCCCCCCCCCTCCCTGCCCTTAGGGTCAGAGAGGGCCAAGTTTCAGTGTGGGGGTCACGCCCTAGAATAAGGTAGTCAAGTTTCAGGGCGGTAGGACCTTCCTATCTCAAAAACTGTCTTTCAACCACATTCTGATCCACTAAGTCTTGCAGGCAACACAGTCCATTTTGTAAAAACCTTTTTCTGTAAGGACTAGAACTCCAAATCTCAAATATATCGTTCTCTGGACCCTGGGAAATGTGCATAAACATTTTGGCAACACTTTGGCATATCTTGAAAAGGCGGGCAAAGGGGCGTGACCTCCAACAGTAAGGTATATGTTCATAAGACAGTTTCTGGTCCCCATTTTTGGTGGGATGGAGGTGTATATGTGTGCCTTAAGGTGTGTAGATACAGCTGGCCTGTGGACAATATTTTGAAGTCGGGGGTCAAAAGGCCAAAAGGAGCCGGCACCACACCCCTTATGAGATAACAAAAAGTTTATGTGAATTTTTCTCATAACTATTTGTCATTATTAAAGAGAGGCCTGATTCTCAGATATGAATGTAGGATGGCTAGGGTGTAGGTCTGGGAAGCAATGTTCTTCTTGTTCGCTTGCAAGAAGAAATTCTTGCAAGCGATCCCAGGGTTATGGTGCAACGAGATGAAGCACTTGCTGAGTAATTTCTTGTAGGGCTGGAATCCCCAAATTAATGATTGTATGCGTCCTTTGAGACCCCATTGATGTAAAAGAGACCCCAGGTCTATAGCTTACTTGTTACTGTCCTTAACTCAGAAGATACGTATTGCATCACTTCCATTAGGGCTTCGGCCTCCTAATTGATCATTGTAGTATATTTGAATGCCCTCTTTCATAGATATGACACCACCACCACTGGGGCATGGCAACAACTCATATGGGGAGGGGGGGGGGATGCTTGTGGACAGTTGGGGTACACTAGACAAAAATAGGAAGCTTGCAATGAGCATTTCAATTAGAAATAGTCAATTCACACTCAGGGGGAGGAACGACCTCTCACAAATGATATCTTAATGAATTATTTCAAATAACCCTGTCTCGTTCAATCATGAGCTTGATGTTCTGCTTTCACGAATAGGTTATAGGCTATGTCACTACCAAATACGTCCGTGCGCATCTCTCAGAGGTACGTAAATAGCCACCAGACAGTGATTGAAAAAAATTAGTCAAGTTGACTTCAAAAGTAACTTATTAATTACAAGTCTGAAACTAACGTTGTTAGTTTTTGAGGGGGTCTGCTCAAAAGTCTGATAAATCTGATTGTTTTTTTACGAATCTTGCCCCCCCCCCCCCCCTTCTGAAGTCGAAAATAATCTCCCGATTGAAATGCATTGGTTTAATATTGAATAAATTAAATATTAAATATTACTTTTTTTCTTTGGCTCAAAATAAAGAAGCAGTAGCCTGACTGCTATGTTCAAGGCAGTATTTTTGTATGTTCATCGTTTAATTGCACTATAGGCTTTTTTTTGTATCTTCCTGCTTTGATCAGTACGATGGCTCATTGCATTCACTCAATAATAAAAATTTCACCAGGTTATCTCATAATTATGGGATAATTATCTCATAATTATGAGATAGTATCTCATAATTATGAGATAATTATCTCGTAATTATGAGATAATTATCTCATAATTATGAGATACTATCTCGTAATTATGAGATAATTACGAGATAGTAGAGAGTAGTGACGCTTGCACAGAAGCATACGGCCGACATCTTTCTTTATTCTGGTTGGAAATAGTAACATAGTTACGCCATTAAATGCGTTTATGGAAACATTTTTAGCGAGAAATGTGCATTTTACTTTCATAATGTTCGCTCGGTGAATGTGAAGGATGTTTGGTTTGATAGTTATGACGAAGAGTGAACGCTCCGTTCACTTGCATGGACAGAGTCTCTGGTTGCTAAGCAACCTCAACGTCTTGGCAGACTATTTCTCTGCTGATCAACACTACGAATGCTGGAAACACACCAGACACACCATGTGAAGTTATTTAACCCGATTATTGTTATTTATATCCGAGATTATTTAATCTAACCCGATCCAAGCTCCATCATGCACCCAAACACGGCGGCGTTTGGGTTTTCTTCCTGGGACTCCTAAATCCAGCGCAGCCACAGGCGCGTAGCTGCGTACGTAGGACAATTTTTGACACAAAATGGTCAAGCAACATTTTAGCTGCGTTACGCGCGTACATCTATATCACGAAAGCAACCCTCAGCAAGCCTGGGACTAGTGCAACTGCACGGTTGCCAGGTGAGACTGATGATGTCCAGCCCAAAAATGCTCAAAATCCACCTGGAAGCACCTAGTCTCGCAAAGCCAGACCAAACTACAGCAAGTAGAATGGTCTGGAGCCACGCTACCTCGAGCCGTCTATCCGTGGGGAAACTGGGCGGGCCTGTTTTATTTCTTTAAACCAATCACAATCGTCTAGGGCGGGGCTAAGCCCGGGAAGCAGCAGCGGTGTCCATGCAAAAATAGTGCCGGGGGGGAAATTATTTTGACGGAACTTCTTGACGTTCAGAGGCTGTCAGAAATGGCTCAATCCCAAACGCCACAAAAAACCATTAACGATGTATGTCGCCTATGTGGAGATAATTTTATAGATAAAAAGAACAAACATCGTTTGATTCTTTGTCACGATGATTTCAAGCCACCATACACTTTGGCCCACGGGACCTATAAAAACGAACGACGTTTTAACATTTATATGTGGTTCTTGTAGAACACTACTTAAGAAATACCGTAGGAGCTATTGTGAAGTGGAACGGATCGGTTCATTGGTTAAATCCATGTCAAACGCTCATGCCGCTGTCAGAGTGAAACGATGCGCCAAATCCACACCAACCGGCGATAGTCGTGACCGCAAACGCATCGTCCCCGGGGGAATCCTGCCAGACGGAGTCTGGGCTTTTCCAAGGTAATGTCAAAATAGGCTATGTTGTGGTCCTACCATTGTAATGAAATCAGATAGTCAGTAATCAGTAATTACATTATATTAAAATTAAACAAGATTGGATGTCTAGTTCCACAAACAATTTCGAAAACTTGGTAACGCCAGCAACCGGAAGGGGAGGAGTCGCGGCCAAATCGGCCGCTAAGCAATAGACGCTGTCCACTTCCGTTCAGCCAGACTAGGAAGCACCCAATCCCGCTCAATTTTAACTAAATTCTATTGCTTTCTATGGCCAGAAATCTGCAGAAAAACCCACCCAAATACCCTTTTTACCCATTTTTACCCGCAGACGGCCATCCTAAGCAGCTCAATTGGGTGGGAAACCGCCCAATCTGGCAACACTACTGATGGTCAGAACACCAGTTATCTCATAATTATGAGATAATTATCTCATAATTATGAGATAGCATGGTGAAATTTTTATTATTGAGTGAATGCAATGAGCCATCGTAGATCAGTATATGCCAGGGGTTTTCAAAGTGTGAGAGAGAGAAAAAATCTCATCTGTGTAAACTGCCAGTTTACACAGATTCATTCAGGGTCCCCAACTCTGAATTTTCTGAGTCAATCAGATCTGCCTATTCAGTCCAGAGATTCGACTTTTCGGCGGGGTTTGTTTACCGGCGTTGCTATGGTGACCTACATTATTATAAGCAACTGAAAACGATGCCGGTTTGAAACTAAAACTGTGATTCTGAAAAAAGTATAAATGCTATCAAAATTCAGTTTAGAATTGTATTGAATTAGTATTGAAGATACAAGTGTGCAGATTTGTTTAATGGTTTGGAAAGATGGTAAACGGTTGAAAAAGGAATGAGTTACGATGTCTAGAAGTAGGTGAATCAGAATGGGCTGACGTCTTCAATGAAAACAGCTGAAAACGAAGCGGTATGAAACTAAAACTGTGATTCTGAAGAAATTTTAAATGATATCGAATTCTGTTTGAAAACCACTGGTATATGCCAATGTTGTTATCAATAAAAAAACATTTGCACAAGGCAAGCCGATGCACTTCTCCATGTTGATAAGAGCATTAAAATATGAACAATTAATGGGACAAAGATATCAAGGGATATTTAGCATAGAAAAAAGATTTGCCACACAAGAGTTAACTATGATTAAATATTTTAATCGCTTGACAGCCCTAATATATATATAGAAATACACATACATATTTATAGATATTTATTCATTTCGTAATATATAGATATTTATTTATTTATTATATAGGCCTACGGAGACCACCAGACCTCTTCGAAGCAACGAAAATGGTCTATTATATTCAATATGGGTGCATGGGCGAGAACAGGGATATAGTGCCATACCGTCAATATGAATTTCATTCATATATATATATATATATATATATAGGCTATGGTCATTTCACGGATCCCTGTGAGACCAGGTTGCCTCGGTGGTTGAGACGGGGATCTGTGTGTGTCTGCCACGAAATATGAGTCATTAACGTGCATTGGAGCAAATTCCATTGGCACAACATGGACAATTTAAGTGATTCCGTGAGGCTACCACAGATTTTAAGTTAAGCGCCCGTGGTCGACTCGGTGGTTGATACGGGGATCTGTGTGTGTGCCACCGAATATGAGTGTCATCAACTTGCATTGGAGCAAAATCCGTGGCCATATTACGAAAATTGGCGTGTTTCCGTGAGGATTCCACAGATTTTGAGTTAAGCGTCCGTGGTTATTTCACGGATTCCTGTGAGACCAGGTTGTTAATCTGCGACCGTGATCAAGTGCTATACGAATAAAATAGGAATTGAATTGAATTGAATGGAACAGTCCCATTTTTATCGAGGAGTTTGTCCTCTCAGTTTGCTGCTGCTGCTGCTGGATCTATAGTGTTGCACCACAGCAGACGCCTTGCATGACTTGTGTGTTAATATAGATTAGTGTGTGTATAATATATATAACAATATATATATATAATATAAATAGATATAGATATACTTCAATTGTGTTTGTTGTGCCTGAGGACAAGATTATGGATAAACAGCAGATGGTGTTTGGGTTAATTGCGATTAGAGTGCAAGGAAGATGAGATGAAGAGAGAGGTTATGATAGCTTAAAAGCCCACTTAAAAGATCCCTTTCGCTATCCCTGTGTTGTACTCATGCCTGGATCCTTCTTGATCACTTACTTCCATGATATGCAATATGTGTGTGTGTGTGTGTGTGTGTGTGTGTGTGTGTGTGTGTGTGTGTGTGTGTGTGTGTGTGTGTGTGTCAAATAACCAGATTTTAATTCTTCAGTATGTCCTGCTGAGCGGGCGAGCATTGAACGCTTCCAAACATCTTTCCTCTTCATGATACAAGCAAAGAAGGGATAAGCATGAGTTTGAGCGTGAGAGAGCGAGAGAGAGCGAGAGAAAGAGAGAGAGAGAGAGAGAGAGAGAGAGAGAGAGAGAGAGAGAGAGAGAGAGGCAAATGTTTAAAATCTCCCACTGGTTAAGGCCTCAATGCATAAACTTATGTGGCATTAAATATTGACGAGAGAGCCCATTAAAAGACGTTAAATGAGGGTCAGCTGAGCAGAGAAAGCGTACACAGCTTGCAGCTGGTGCAGACCTTACACAGCAGTAGGGCAGAGGCTGAGATGATATGAATGCTGAGCTCAGAGGGCATTAATGATGCGGAAGCTCAGCAAACACTTAGGATTACCGCGTCACTACTTTGCTCCTTGTAGTTATGCTTGAGCCTTGTCTTTGTGGACTTGTTACACAAGAGCACAGTGTGAAGATAGGAGGTCCACAGCTCTCCCCCATGACTCTTAAGTGTCAGACACAAGGCAGTAGGAGCTGTGCCTCCATACCCCTGGCGCGGCGCTCAGCAGTGGTTAGTGCCTCCATACCCCTGGCGCGGCGCTCAGCAGTGGTTAGTGCCTCCATACGCCTGGCGCGGCGCTCAGCAGTGGTTAGTGCCTCTGTCACACTAAATTTGTACCGGCTGCCAAATTTGTACCGGGCGCGTCATCCTTACGTAATCCATTCCAAACCTGCCTGTCAGCAGATGATCGCGTCGTCCGTTGCCAGGCAGGTTTCAAAAAACATTCGCGCTCATGTTGCCAAAGACGAAATAACATAATACAGAAAACGGATCTAGATAACACATGTTTTTACTTTATATTTGCATTGTATTGAATTGTTTAATCAAATTTAGCAAGTAAACTGAGTGTTTAAAGCAGGTCAAGGACGAAATAGCACAATACAGATAACGGATCGCTAGATAGAAGGTTCGCGAATGTTTGTGAACCTTTCACGTCATTCGATCATCTGTTGCCAGGCAGATTTGGAGTGGATTACGTATGGATGACGCGCCCGGTACAAATTTGGCAGCCGGTACAAATTTAGTGTGACACCTCCATACCCCTGGCGCGGCGCTCAGCAGTGGTTAGAGGCTGCCTGGAGGACAATCCACTGCCATTTTATTCTGTGAGGAATTAACGATGTGTTGATGAACGCAGTGCCCATTCATCTACTTGATTGAAAATGGCGTCGAGTGTTCACAGGAATGTGTTCGTCCCCAAAGTTCTTTAAGGATATCGTGCTATACACTGAGTTCATTAGGACAACACAGAGCATTTCAATGGATCATTGATGTCGGATCGCCATGACTATACATTCTTCCCCATCCCAAATTGTATTCCTCGGATATCTATGTGAAGGGAATCTTTGTTTCATGAGTTGTTACGCTGAGCAGAGGCTACGCCACTTTGAAGGGTTTAAGACTGCAACAACTACAACTAGCTGGATTTGAACCCGATTAAATTTGGTCGGGTTAGCTAATACCACAAAAAGAAGCAATTCTAAACATATCACAAAGCTGAGAATTATAAAAAACTAAAGGTAATTAATTAAATATTAATCATATTTGAACAACACACTTTGAATCATGTATGAATCATATTTGAACATCGCACAAGGCTTTACAATTCATAGATCAACAGCAGAGCTGCCAACTCATTTGGCTAAAGGCGGAGTTGTTCTGAACATAGTTCTCACCAGCTTGACCAGAGTTTGTTATTTCTCCCGAAAAAATATGGAAGGATTTGTAAAATATTTACAAAAAAATGAAATCGCCAGGCAATGTTTCCTTAAACAACACTTTGTATCCATCATTTGTTTTAGTATGACTCGTTTGTGTACACTTTGCTTCTCTCATCTACCTAGCCACACATTCTTGGTCAATTATTTGGGAAAGAACAGCTGATACAGCGGTAATAAGTTCCTATTTTTAAATCAATGCATCTGCAAACACATGTTTTCTTGACACAGACATCATGTACATGCCCATAACTCCCGCTTGAGCCCCGCTTCCCGCTACTGAGGGACCACCACCTCGGCGCTGCAGGAGGCGGAGGTGCCTAAGCACTGCCCGGCAAAAATCCCTTTCTCCTCCATGTCGCGGTTCAGTCTACTTCAGATTGATGTGGACGTGGAAGAACCAGGAACGTCGGAGAACCCAACGCGGTCGTTTGATTCGTAATATCGGCTCACACAGCTTTTGGCTGTGATAATATATATTATATGATATAGATAGATATCAATGTATATGATATTATTTAGATATAGAGCTCAACCCTTTTTAGATTTGCGCCGGGCGCAAGAGTTATTTTTTGTGCCGGTAAAATAACGACATCGCCATAGAACCGCCCACAAAGCTACTTGCGCTTGGCGCTTCTCACTTCCATTTCAGACCGTTAAAATAGGGCCCACAGTCTCACTGGTCACAGTTACTATCTCGCTGGTTACAGTTACTTCCTCACTTAAGTTAGAGTTAATATCTCACTCAGGTTCAAGTTACTGCCACACTTTAAATTTTCTGCTCTGCCAAAGAAACTCTATTCCCTGAAAAGCCATCATTATATATTCTATATATAATTTTTTCGGTTTCTGGGTTGTATTGTTAACTACATTTTCGCGGCATTATCGATCGATCGACCATCGATTATCGATCTACCAAAAGGTTGCCTTGTCACATAGTGTGTGGGACTGTGGAGGGTAGAACATTACACCATGGATCTATTCAAATACTAATGAGAGATTCAACTCTTTCAAACGTACTTTTATCCCGATATTACTTGAGTTAAACACAGTGTTTGTCCTGAAGATTAGGAAGAAGAGTGAGACAGTGAAAGACATTTAAGGAGGTGGAGGACCACAAAGCGTTAAGGAGAGAGAGGAGAGGGAGGAGAGGAGACCAATACAGAACACAGCAAGAACATGAGAGCAGCAGCCTGCAATCCCACACTGGGCGCCCTTAATCTTTTAGTGTGTGTGTGTGTGTGCGTGTGCGTGTGCGTGTGTGTGTCTGTGTGTGTTTTGGGGGGGGGGTTTGTGGGGGGTTGTGTGTGGGGGTTTTGGTTGTGGGTGTTTGTGCATATGTCTGTATGTGTGTGCGCGCGCGTGTATGTGAATGTGTGCGTGCGTGTGTGTGTGTGCAGTGCCACAGACTCCACCAATAATTCCATATCCAGCCCATATTTCTCTACGTCCTTCTCCCCAAAGGTCGAGAGATCCCAAGGACAGCAGTCTAGCTGTAGGTAACAAGACGCCTAACCTCTACCTGCTCATAAAGATATGCATCTCAATGATATATTTCTACAGTTAGTTTTAAAAGCTGGAGAAATTACATTAAATCTGGAGTTATTTCACACTGTATGTGTGTGTGTGTGTGTGTGTGTGTGTGTGTGTGTGTGTGTGTGTGTGTGTGTGTGTGTGTGTGTGTGTGTGTGTGTGTGTGTGTGTGTGTGTGTGTTAATTGTGTGTGCCAGCCATAACACTGAGCACAATAAATCCGGAGAAAAAAGGAAATGAATATAGTGTGAAATTTCTCCACCTCCCTCATGGAGAAGCTGCTTACAGAGACAGTAAATCACAACCCGAAGGTCTCTGGCAGTATGACACCCCTACTGGAATTACACGCATGGCCAAACCATTAGGATAAGGATATGATTAGCATGTGTGTGTGTGTGTGTGTGTGTGTGTGTGTGTGTGTGTGTGTGTGTGTGTGTGTGTGTGTGTGTGTGTGTGTGTGTGTGTGTGTGTGTGTGTGTGTGTGTTTGGTGTTGTTTGTTCAGGATTCTGTGTGTTCATTGGCGAACAATATTTTCAAATACACTGAATTTGCTCTCGGAATTTGCAAGAAAATCCAAACCATTATTTGCCATGTTTATTCATGGCAATTTTGTTCCATACTGCTGATTGACCTAAGTGTTTATTAAACCTTGTAAATCAGAGAGCCTGAGCCTCCAAACCCTGAGTGTATGCATGTACTCAGCAGCCTACATCTGCATCATTATAGATCCACACCCAGCCCCATTTTGTTTGGAGTTGAGTAGGAAGATCCTCTCAGCCACCAGAGCATCATTTTCATCACCCTGCCAAAAAGAAGCCTTATGCAACAAACGTCATCATGATGTAGGCTCTGTCCATTAATACGTATTCAATCGTATTCCATTAGCAGATTACCCAACTACCTACCAAAACAATGGTACCTTGTGGGAAACAATGTACAATTAGCGGTAGCCATTAGCGGGGAGTGGTGAAAGTGAATGATGTTGTGCAGATGGTGCTATACCCCGTGCCCTAAGCTGCTGCAGTACTAATTGTTATTTAACAAACCCCCTACTGAGAAACAATCCACTGGCATATGCCGCTTCAACTTTCTTCCAATTTATAAAATGTGAAATCACTGGCCCCTGATAGACACAGACTGACCGACCATCAAGGTCTTTTCATTTTGCCTCTGAAACAACACGTTGCGTACGGCTGGCCAGGTTGCCTAAACCACAATGAGTTGTTTGTTCCAGTTGGGCTGCATTCAACAGGCCACACATGATAAGAGTCTTTGTTTGGACATGCATATCGTTCAATCTGTTCGTAAAGCACACACAAAAAACAAAAGAACAACAGACCTAGGTATAGAACACAGAACAACAATCGAAGACATTGCTTTCTTGATTTGTTTACAAAGTGAGTGTTACTGAGACATAAAGTATAGCTCTGAAATAGAGGGCTGATGTCGTTCCAAATCTTCACTGAAGTAAAGGGAAAGGCTTGAGATTGCCTCTTAGCTTTAAGCAAGCCCATGGGACAGCTAAACGTCTCAGAGAGTAAGGTTAGTATACATTAGTGACAACATACAATTGCCCTTGACTAACCTATCCGTGATTGAGCTTGTGTGTGTGTGTATGTGTATGTGTATGTGTGTGTGTGTGTGTGTGTGTGTGTGTGTGTGTGTGTGTGTGTGTGTGTGTGTGTGTGTGTGTGTGTGTGCGCATGTGTATGATAAAAAGCTAACAATAACTTTTTGGAGTTTTCCAAACTAATGCAAATACAGAAGCAATTACCAAAGCACTTATATTTTAACTGTTTAGACCGGTAATAATTGTGTTTTAATAATAGTTTATTAATTGCATAAAAATTGCATAGAGCTCACTTTGTCTATTTTGTGTCCTCTTGTTGCATTGACAGGAAACAGGATGTGGATGACCAGAAACAGGATGTTAGGAAATACTTTTTGGCTTTCCCTCATTTCTGTAAGACGATGGTTGGAATATGTAATGGTCTATCCTCTTCAATAATTTTTTTTGGCCCAAGAAAGCAATTACTGTGTGTGTATTGTGTTATACGCTTGTTTTTTTTATTTTCTATTGATTGTGTTGTGTTTCCAGGTTTACACAGGTTTTTTTTTTATGATGCCTTTTGCATTATTATTCATTGATTCTTCATTATTTAGTTGTATACTTAAGGGTGCCTATCCCTAATTAGTTAGTATTTCCTTTCTCTTGCAGTTTTACCATCCTATTCCAATCATGTTGGCTTTGTTTTAAAATGTTAAAGGAGCAAGGCTCCGCTCCTGCATTGAGTTTGCCGGTTAATCTGTGTTAGCACTTAGCCATTCAGAACCTTACCATTCCCCATTCTCATGCAGTCTTTAAAGAAATTAATTCCAGATGGGAATGTTTAATCTTTCCTTATTGCACAAGAAAAACATAAGGATAATAAGGTACATTCACGTAAGTTGAATAATTATATGACACACTAGGCAAAAGGCATTGTCACTGTGAGCTGAGGCTGAACACATTATTTCCATTCACATTATTCTGGTTGTTTATGGTCCACACAGGATTTCTACCTTAACTCAAACAATTTGGTCTGTATTCTCAGTTTAGTGGCGACTCAGGGGAAATTGGTCCCTGACCCATTTCTGCCTCTCTACATATGTAATTAAGAAAAACCCAAGTTCATAAAGTTTAAGTTTGTGCTGATATTCTTCGGCTATTTCTGCAGGGTCTCAGGAGGACATAATGGACCGCAGACCTCATATGAAATGGAGCAAACCAGCAAAAGCGAATGTGTTGATCCCAATTATCTGAAGTTACTGTCACAAGCAGCAGAGCAAGGCAAACCAAACCAGCAGTCGGCTACACAAGGAAAAGCCAAAACAGGACTAAATGAACCAGGAATAGAACAATGGATACAGGGTAAGGCTTAAGATGACCTTATACAATGATTTGGTTTGTTTTTTTCTCTGGCGTTTGAATGGCACAAGAGAATAACGTTTTGCTTTATTTTAGGCAAGACATTAATGCCATTGTAATGTTGATAAAAAGCTCTTAACAACAAGCTGTCTTAGTAATAGGCATGTTTGTCATCCACAAAATGAATCCAACACAAATTAATGTGTAATACTTTACAATAAGGGAACATTAATGAGCCATTAAAGGTATGATATGTAATTTATGTCACTGTGGCTTGCTCAATCAAAACAATACTAAAAACGTTGTTTGATGAAGTCATCGACAGTGGTGAAGAATCAATGTGACGTGATTCAGGTAGGAATCATGTTCACGGACCAGTTAAAAGATGATAGTGTTGTTCCCATAACGTCATGTAAGGCAATTTTATTCTTGTACTACTACAATCTGTGGCTCAGGAGCTTTGTAAGTTTCCAGATAAATACTTTTATGGATTCAGTTGTTTTGTGCAAACATGTCAAAAAAGAAAACTGCCAAGTTTATTACTAGGTAATTTTGGATGCAACAAGAACAAAATAATAGCAACAAGACAAACTCCTTTGTTCAAGATATATATATATATATATATATATATATATATATATATATATAATAATAATTGATCAGTTTTAGATAGCGCTTTTCTAAATACTCAAAGACGCTTTACTTTTTTTGCGGGAGGTTTACTTCTCTTGTGGGAGAGAGTGGAAGATGGCGGAGGATGATTTGTCAAATGCTGAGTGTAGGTGGTCCTGAAGAGATAGGTTTTAAGTTGACTTTTGAAGGAACAGAGTGTATCAGAGTTTCGGAAGGCCAGAGGTAGGGAGTTCCAGAGGGTAGGGGTGGCGATGGCAAAGGCTCTGTCCCCCAGGGTGTGATACTTGGTCTTGGTGATGGAGGTGAGAATGTTGGCATCAGTGGAGCGGAGGCGGCGAGTGGGGGAGCGGCGATGTAGGAGATCTGTTATGTACGAGTACATAACATATAGTATGTATAGATATATATCTTCTATAAATCTTAAATTATGTAACATTATTGTAAAGTTCATGTATTGTCCAATTCGTGTTGCGTATGTATGTGCCATTGATAGTTATATGGTGAGATGGGCCTTGCTTTGACTTACTGTGATACTTTTTTGGCACTATTTGCAACCACAAGGACAAGCATAGGATGATCCTGAAGTAACAGCTGGGCCCCCACAAACCTCCTCCCCCGGGCTCCTCCCCCCTCGATCTGTTCCTTCCTCTTCCCAGCCAAAAATAGCTGTGGCAGAGAGGACGACCAGGGAGAGCATCTATAATCCCCACTCTCCTCTGGGGAAGCTCATAGTTGCCATTTAATTACAAGCTTCTGATCTATGGTATATTTAATTACATTTATTTACAAGCTTGTGATCTATGGTATGTTTAATTACATTTCATTACAAGCTTCTGATCAATGGTATATTTAATTAGTTATTTACAAGCTTGTGATCTATGCTATGTTTAATTGCATTGAATTACAAGCATGAGATCTATGCTACATTTAATCACATTTATTTCCAAGCTTGTGATCTATGCTATGTTAAATTACATTTATTTACAAGCTTGGGATCTATGCTTTATTGAATTACATTGAATTACAAGCTTTTGATGCTTCCATTCCCATATACAACTTCTTCACTTCTATATATGATAATATTATATTTTACAAAGACATAAAGAACTATACAATATTACAATGTCATACTTTCTGTCTGGCATGAGTTTCAAGTAACACATATTTGTCTGGGAGTGGATCAGCAGAATGAGTAGGAAAGTGATGCGAGGGGAGGGAATGCGAAGATAGCTGTCTGGTTGGAGGATGGTTGGATGAATAGACTGATCAACAGGGAGAAAATGAAACCTTTCAGACTTTCCCTCCCAAACAGACAATAAATCCTTGCGATCCCAACAGTGTTCTCCTTCTCTGTCCAGCTCTTTCCACTCCCTTGCCCCCCAACACAGATAATGTAGCCTGTATCCCATGTGCTGAGATTATGATGGTTCTGTGTGTGCATCTAGGTGGAGTTTATCGCGTTGTACTCATCACATTTACAGACAGGCTAACCTTCGGCCTTGTTTCCCCTCATCCGCCTGAATATTTGACAGTGTGAAGCTTACATTTGGCCTCATTTGTAGTACATTCAGGTTTTCTCTTCATGGAAAATCAATTCAAATGCAGCTTCTTCATAACCAACTGAGTTTTTTTACATCTTTTTTTTCTGAATGAGAAGGTTGCAGGAAATCCTGTGGTTTACACAGCCCAGGCACTGGAGGGGGAAATTGACATCTGCAGGATACATCTATGGCACAGAGAGGCAGTAATGCTATGTTTCAGTCAGTCGGCACATGGAAATCCACACCTGGGGCCGTATTCACAAAGCATTTTATCTTACCGCTAGGAGTGCTCCTAACTCGCGCTAAAACATTTTACGTAGGAGTTTTTTCTTAAAAGTTATTCACAAAGCCGCTGAGACATACTCTTACTAAGGATAAATCACAAAGAGTGGACTAAGAGTGACGTGCCGTTGCTATGGATTACGTCAATTCTCGTGCACGAGTTTAGAAGCGGTCAGTTCGGTGATTGGTTGTTCAGACGAGCCCACTGAATCAGCGAAAAACAAGGAAATAGCCTAGGCTAGAAATGAATTCCTATTAAGTAGTTCTAGTGCAGTTAGCAGAATACACGCATGATGACAATTTTGTGCAGACCACGATAATGACGTTGTAGCCTGCACGTTCAAGAGAGAGAGAAAGCAAACAATAAAAATACGTAAAATTTAAAAGAAAATAAATGTTATGAACTACACAAGTGTTGACTGATTTGTGCCAAGGTGTTTACCTAAAATGTGTTTTCAAAGTGATCCCTAAATGCCAGTCCACTCGGTTCCACATGGCCAAATTCATTGTCATGTTGATCGCCATCATCATCATCATCATCATCATCATCGTCTGGCTGTGGAATGTTCCTCCGCTTGCAAAGGTTGTGTAGAATGGCACATACAGGGATTACTGTGCTTGCCCTCTCTGGGGTGAGGCGTATTTCGCCGTGGAGGATATGAAACCGACGTTTCATCTGCCCAATTCCTCCACAACATTTCATGTATGTTTGTGTGCTCTAGCATATATTGACGAAATCAGTAAACAATAATAAATATGGATTCAACAAATAAAAGGCGTCAAAGAGCCAATGCGATGTGTTTTACGCATAGGACTAAGCGTAATCTGCGTAATCACTTACATATACTTTAACTGTGCTCCAGGTTGTGGATTGAGGTAGGGTGTCTAGAGCCACGTCTTGCATGGATAGTCACTGTCACCCAGCAAGTGACACCCAACTGGTACATCTCAAAAAGCTGCCTCAGACCGCTCACCATTAAAATGCGCGAATCATGGGTAACTGAAGATCCAGGCCACTTTGCAACAACATCCAGTAGGCTATGTTAAAATTTGCATAAAAATCAACCTGCGTGTTGATGGAATGCACTTTCTTCCTATTGACGAACACGTCCTCGTCTTTTGATGGCGCAATTATTTTTATGTGCGTCCCGTCAATAGCTCCGACCACACCGGGCATACCTGCAATTGCCATGAAGTTGGCTTTGATCCTGTGTAATTGTTGAATGTCCAAAGGAAAGTTTATGGCACGGCTGACTGATGGTTGCGATATTTTAAAATCGGCGGCATTGCAAAGTTGCATTTCCCCTGTTGCTAAATAACGTAGTGTGGCCAAACATTTTATTTTGGGACTAATCGGATTATTCCTGTTAGTCGGGGATGTTATTGCATCGCGCATTAACTCCACAACAAGTTTAATACCTTAACATTTAGTCTCGCAGCCATTTTACGATTCTTTGTGAATAGGTCTTACTGAGTTAGGAGGCCTCTTGAGGACTTTTAAGCTCTCCTAGACTTAGGTGCTACTTTTAGGCCTAAAATACTTTGTGAATTGCTCTTAGTGAAAAAAGTTAGGAGTCCTAAATTTAAGAGTGACACGCCCATTCTTTTTATGAGTTACTCCTAAATTCTCCAGTTAGGACCTTCTTTTAGCCCTAAGATCCTTTGTGAATATGGCCCCTGATTTCTCTGAAATCTTTCATTTCAGAGCTCAACAAGATGGCATGTATCCAGGATGTATATGCAACATTGAGTGGAATTTCGAAGGTTTTTTCTAGTATTTTATCGTCAATGCCTAAAACAGATGAATGCGATCACATCATTTTACCATGTTTAAATCTAGCTATGGTTTGCCATAGGCATTTCCTGTATTTGTCGGTTTAATTGTTACTACTTGGGTTTTGTAATCCCTGATTATCCGTTTAGATGGCCTATCTCTTGTTAGAGCAGTGTTTCCAAAATTGCGATGCCAGCGCCCGCGTTAGGTTAGAACAAGCAATGCCGACTCCCCCTACCTGTTCCTCACACTACTTAGTAAATGAGGGGGGAAAAATCTTCACACAATCATAATTGTAGATCAGGGTTCTTCCCAGGATCATCATCTAGAAGAGTGCTTGTTTATACTTTGCATCGTTTTAAATTTGCGCTTTTCTTTGCAACTATGCACAATGTACAAACCACCTGCTTGTTTAACGAACATTTGAAGTACCCCCATAGTTTCAAAGCAGTGTGTCTTAATTCAAACTTAAGTGGTCATGTTTCCAATGAGAGCACTCACACCGGCATGGCCATGGAGTCACTCTATGGGCCCTATTTTAACGGTCTGAAACGCAAGTGAGAAGCGCCGAGCGCAAGTAACCTTGTGGGTTGTTCTACGGCGATGTCGCTAGTTTACCGGCGCGAAAAATGACTTTTGCGCCCGGCGCATATCTAAAAAGGGTTGGTCTGAAGTAGCCTAATTACCCGTAGGTGTGGTTTGGGCGTAACGTGCAACAAACCAATGAGAGTGCCAGCTCCCATCCCCTTTAAGAGCCATGAGCGCATTTGAATCTGACGAGTTGATATTTTGACAGCGCGTCTGCAGTCTCCGATGAGACAGATGCACAAAACATGAATTTCGAACTGCAAATGACTCAGTTTATGGGCAAATAATATGGCCTAATTCACACATGGAATAAGGTTTTCTTCCACAACTTAAAATACTGAGTCCTCAAATAAATTTCGGCAAAGAAAACGTATATGATATAACATATGATATGCGGGAACTGTGGTTCTATTTAATGACACGCAATACATTATAAACATCGTTTCTTATCAGTATTGTATGCATTATCGTTATCGACTTGTGTTCCTAAGATGCATGTGTCCCCCGTTAATATACATTGCCAAGGACTGTATTATGCGTTGCGTGTTTAGTTTGCGTGTTTTTAAGCAGATGGACGCACACATGCGCGCCCGCGCCGACGTATTACACATACACGTGCGCGCGAGTATTACACATACACGTGCGCCCGCATTCATTCATTCTTTTTAACACTCACTCGCGGTAAAACAATGTTTTCTCACGATCAAATACTTAAAATAAAATCAAAATAGTTATCAAATAGTTAAATAAAAAGTTATGGGCATGTACACGATGTCTGTCAAGAAAATATGTGTTTACTGTACGGTGTTTGCAGATGCATTGATTTAAAAGTACAACTTATTACCGCTGTATCAGCTGTTCTTTCCCAAATAATTTACCAAGAACGTGTGGCTAGGTAGATGAGAGAAGCAAAGTGTATGCGCGAGGTGCACAAGCAACATTATGCTCGCGCGGCGCCCTTAAAATAGCATCTGAACAACGCGCCGGTGACTTTAAACCAGGTATTTCCTGGATTGTGGTGCAAGTGGTTTCTGAAACTGCAAGGTAACACCAGGGAACGTTTGCACCAGAACACTCAGAATCACTCCTCCTTTCGTCGAGCCGCCCCTTGGGGCGCAAGATCATTCCCTAATTTACCGACGCATGGCGCAGGAGGGAAAAGAACGCTCGGCGCCAGTTGCAAACTAGCAACGACACATGCGCCAGTGATTAAGTCAATTGTACCGGATGCAAGATAGGGCCCTATATGTTCAAGCACTGCTCAAACACTTAGCCGTAAAAACTGTGGCTGAAAGCCGTGATTACATCGTGCAAGTCACGCACCACAACTATAAAGTTTGCTACTTCAATGCACACTGGGCAATTGTATCTGCAGACGACTTAATGTGTCTGTTTACAGCTCATGGTTCAACACATTTCGAATAGTTTGTTCCACCTGTGTTATTAATTTAATGTTTTTATATAATCTGCTTTTTGCCTGACTTCCACACATTCAATTCTCCATTCAATCCAATCGCCCTACATCCCTCCCTGCAATACCCCAAGCTTCGAAAGGGAGGCATTTCAATCAATAAATAGTTAACAAGTTTCTTATAAGTTCTTAAAAAGTCTTATAATCTCACGATAACCATGTTTATATGTTTATTATGTTATTATTAACCCTTATTGATAGTCTTATTACCACAAATTAATATGAATAACCATATAGTAAGGGTCTTACTGCATATTAACAAAGGCTTATTACAAGGACCTTAATAATAAAGGGTTACCGAATATTTAACACACAGAACCTGCACGGGAGTCGAAGGTGAATTAATGATCTCTCTCTCTCTCTCTCTCTCTCTCTCTCTCTCTCTATGTGTCTCCCTATCTGATACCCATTTGTTTATCTTTCTCCTATATTTCTTACTCATTCCTCAAAAAGTCCCACCTTTTCCTTCTCAGACCCCTTCTCTCTACCTCTATTATTTTTTCTCCCCTCTCTCGCTCTCTCACACTCTCGCTCTCTCTCTCTCGGGATGCACATTTTCTTACCAGAACTTGCAGGTTGATAATGAGGAAAGTAAAGCTAATCCATTCCTGTGATAATGGACAGTTTACACGTGAACAATGTAGTACTGAATCTGTAATGAAGTCGAGGCAGCTACTATAAAATTGAGGAGAGGGCTACAGTATCACATGGGATAGTATATCTACATGTGTAATGGGTAAAAGGCGATACTTGTAATTGAGGTTCCAATTGCAGAAACCATTACACAATTGCAGCTCTTTCAATAAAGATGTTGTACCCACTAAACGTGTACCCTGCAGTTTAGTTTCATAGTTTTGTGACAGATATTGATTTATCGCCACTAATATGCGGGTGCTCTGCAGTACGTGGGACATCCAGATATGTCCCTAGACGAATACATTGGTTGGACAGTTTAATCTAAACTGCCTTAGAGCACAAGAGCTGTGCACGAGTGGCACCCTTGGGGAGCTTACCTCATCAATAGTGTTAATGTTAATAACAATACACAGACAATAAAAATGCAATTGTATCACTCCATGACTACAAAGTTTAGAGCAGCTTATGAGTAAAAGTAAGGCATAAACATTTTGAAAGACCAACAGAAGGGAGGGGGAGGAACGGAGGGGACGTTTGTGTGTCTCCCAAATAGAGTTCAGTGGTGGCCGTTAGCCAGATGCTAATCTCTCATTACCCTCATCAGGCCTTTTGCATTGCCTATGTGTGTGCGTCATTTGTTCGAGACCCAGCATAACTGATTAAGATTCTGTTTGCTGGAAGGGAAGAGGCTGAGTCTGCATGGTGACCTCGGATGCAAGGAGGACAGCAGATAAGATGATGGCAATAATAATAATAATAATACATTTAATTTAGAGGCGCCTTTCAAGACACCCAAGGTCACCTTACAGAGCATATAGTCATCATTCAAAACTATGTAAAACAGACTAGGAATAAAAGGAAAACAGAGGTTAAACATGAAGAATAATAATAATTAATAACACTCAAAGACGCCTAAAGTGAAGGGGGGACCTCACTAACCACCACCAATATGTAGCACCCACTTGGGGATGCAATGGGGGGGAGGGAGGGGGGGAGACTCATGAGGATGAGGGGGGGTTAGGGGGATGAAAGGTGAGGCGAGGGCCCAATAGGATTATGAGGAGGGAGCTTGGAACTGAGTATGCAGGACAATGAAATTAAATACAACTCAGTATTTAAGGTCGTTGCCTTGGAAATTGATGTACTACAATCTCTACAAAAAGGTTAAGTGTGGAGATTGGCAGAATGGATCTCTGGTAATGAGAGTGGGACTTTTTTACAATTTCTGCTGCATCATCCCATTACGTTTTTCTGAATTTCTTTTCTCTCCTTCACTCCTCCTGAATGTAATTGTTCTTGTTTGGATGGGCTTCCCGGGTGAGCAACAGTTTGGGAAATTAGATTCATCCATCGTTAAGTGGTATACATCTGTAATTGTATGCGTTAAATGGTATATGTCAGTAATGGTATGCGTTAAATGGTGTATGTTTGGTGAATATCAACTAGGTTAAGCAACGGGTCATGCATGTGTGTATGAGAGAGAGGGTGCGTGTGTGAGAGAGAGGGAGGGCACTTGTGAGTGTGGGTGAGAGAGTATGTGTGTGTGTGTGTGTGTGTGTGTGTGTGTGTGTGTGTGTGTGTGTGTGTGTGTGTGTGTGTGTGTGTGTGTGTGTGTGTGTGTGTGGTCGTAGCAGGGTAGCCATGGGTATGAAAGAAAGCAAGAGATTAAGCAAGGGTGGAACAGAGGCAGTGTGAAGCGGACAGTGAAGGCTGTTCCACAAGTTTAATTGAGTTGATGGGGATCAATTGGTAAATTACATGCTGCACTGATTACCAATAGAGTCTGCTCTAACACACAACTGTGTGTCTGTGTGTATTTCGGACACTTTCGGACACTTACAGTTAAACGCCATGGTGTTTTGGATGGTGAAGCGCCGTCTGAGCAGCGATTTATTTAATGTCAACGTCCGAGGGAATGTAAGGGTTCCAGGACACCTCTTGGTATCACACCCAGGTGTTATGGGCCATTCATATACTGAATATACTCATACATTCATAACATCACTGTTTAAAGCTCAAACACAATGTCGGTACTAAAAAAGTATCACAAAGTGGCCGTGGGTCGTAACCATGGGGATAACACGCCCCCTCCTTCCGAGAGTTCTCAACCCAATACACTTCTATCCAGTACCGCGGGAAGTAGGGGTGCTGGGGGTGTTACCGCACCCCCTGTCTGAGGCCCTGTCTTATCACAGAAAACGATTATTTCTAAAAACTCCGGCCAAAGTGGAGATTTCTGAAAACGCCGGTTATGTGTTGTCGTGTCAACGGGGAGAAACGGGATTTTAGGTTCTGAAGCGTCACATTATGCACCAGGAAATGCTTAACGTCATGTGAGCGCCCGCTGTACCGTATTGGTCCGAATATAAACACAAACCCGACCTATGTTTGGAAAAAAGATTTGAAGACCAGATCTTGTTTTTATAAATAAATAAATTGTATTCATTGAAATAATGTACGAAAATTAAAAGGCATAGAATAAAACACTGCATTGCCACTAAACAGTAGTGCAAATAGGCCGTAGGCCCTACTGATGTGTACACAAAAGACTATTCCTGACACTCCTCTGCCCCGCTGTGTTCGCTCTGGCTGTGGTCGCTCCGCACTGTTTCGGCCTGTGGCAAAGCGGGTCATTGTCGCTGCTGTCCAAGGCATTTTGAGACGCAGCATTTATTTAATGCTCATATGACCTAGTGCTGAAAAAAAGTTATATGAAAAAGTGTGAGGGGAGCGGTGGTGCGCTAAACTTGTTCTGTGAGCAGCTGGATGTGAACCATGGTGTGAACACAACGATCGATTTTCGACTGTGCGCGCATGCACTGGTGTAATTGAGCTGTGCTGCTATATATCTTTTTTATCAATGTAGCGAGTTGTGAGTCTAGTCCAGGCTGAGTTTTTTTTTCCAGCACCCCCTGCTGAGAATACGTTCCCGCGGCTATGCTTCTATCTCAAGGCCGATTTATGCTCAGTTACGTAAGCGTAAGCGCAAGAGGCCCTTGCGCGCCCTTGCGCACCCCTTGCGCGACTTCTCCCGTCTTGCGTGCATCGGGCGATTTTTTTTTACGCGAGCCGCGCAGCCTGCAAGGCTGTGATTGGTCTGCTGGTCTGGTTACTACTTCCTGTCTGGAGTATCACATTTCCTGTTTCATACCGCCATTTTTAAAAGCCAGAAGGCAAGGACGACCCGGCAGGCTCATATACAAAAGCATTAACGTGAAGTGAAGTTAACTTTGCTGCCAACACATTATGTCGTTTTAAAATGTAGAGAGATATGCACATTTATACAACCCCAATGATCAACAACTTCATCACCCCTGTTCCGCTGTCTGTTGCCATCATTCACTGTGTATGGGGAGAACACAATCTGGCACATAAACAAACCAACGACTCCCACAGACAAAGACGTCATTCTCGAGGTCGTCTTCAACGAAAAACTTTACTCCACATATTACTCCACCCACTGTTCTGGCGGTAAATTGCTTGGCAACACGCGCAACCTAAAAGGGAGCATGAATTGCTTTGAGTAAATTTTGCGCAACAACGTAACACCAACGCTGAAGCATGCAGCCGCCTTCATAGTGTTCAAATTCCAGCTGAATCAGTGGGACCACGGGCTCTTTAAAGGTTGACAATAACACGCACAATCTCATGCACATGCTCTTACACGCCATCTAAATTTCTCAACACTATAATAATTATATAAATAGTCAACCCATTCATCCCTGTTACTGTAGATTTATTTCTTCATTTCCATATTCAAAATGTTTGACCTTGGAAACAGGTTTTGTCGATGAGCATCATTCCATGGACCATCATTTGTCCATAGAATGTTCTGGTCCTTTTGCTATATTTCCTCTCATTCCCAATGTTACCTGACCTTGACATCTGTGCTGTTTTAAAATACCAAAGTACTACTGGAAAAGCACTGGAAGACAGCTCAGATAACTAGGGATATGTCATTACAATGGTTAAT
This sequence comes from Gadus chalcogrammus, assembly GCF_026213295.1. Taxonomy (NCBI): domain Eukaryota; kingdom Metazoa; phylum Chordata; class Actinopteri; order Gadiformes; family Gadidae; genus Gadus; species Gadus chalcogrammus. The sequence continues at coordinate 32,776,347 of NC_079427.1, read as the reverse complement.
TTATGTTTGACAGAAAACGCAGGATAATATTGCCAAATGTTCAACCCTTGCAGAACTCAAATAAAATTGTGTTATTTCCCTACTCTTGGTTTTGGCACTTATGTTCACTGTAGAACTTTTTCAACGAAAACATTATTAAATAATCATTATAATACCTGGAATAATTACTGGCCAAATAATAAATTTTTGCTTATAAATGCTGTCTCATATATAATGACATAAAAATGGAACAAATTATCTGAAAGAATAGACCTTAGTTTGATGAGTAAGCAGACCAAGTTATCAATTTCCCTGAATACCAGCACCATAATTATGACAATGAATATTATATGTAATGATTATTGTTCAGCTGTCCTCAGTACCAATCAGAGAATCGCACATAAACGCGAATACACCACATTTACCCATAAAGTGTCTTTATAGCATTGGCAGAAAACTGCTGCAGATCTATTTTCCAGAAGAATACAGCACATAAAGCAATGTTCTCCTCCTGCTGATGTACATCGGCTACGTTTACCCTTTCTGGTCTCTCTCACCTCTGACGATGTGTTAGAGTTGAATGGATTCAACACAAAGAAGCTGGAGACTTCTCTATATAAATATGCTATTAGATGTGCTGGTGCATTGATTGCATTTCCCTTTAAGGATCCACGTTGGCCTTGCCTTGAGGGTCTGGTATGACGAACACATGCCCGTAACCTGTGCTCTCTCTCTACAGGGCTGACCCGAGGCTGCCGTGTGACGCCGCAGACGCAGCCGTGTGACGCTGCAGACGCAACTTCCGGGTAGCCGGCTTGGTTTGTTTGGTTTGGTTAGCAGGACGCTTATGCCGCGTTTCCACTGCAGGGTGCGGAACGGATCGGATCGCAAAGGTGCGGTAGGGAGGGGGCGGTATAGCCCAGCTCAGTTCCGAGGTCGCGTTTCCACTGCCGACAGTACCCTTGGTGGTAGGCCGGATGTCGATCGCCGCGGCAGCTACGTAAACAACGTCTTCCTCCCCAAGAATGCAGACGAACGTCTCCACCTCCTTGTTCGCCCAAGCAAGCTTTTTACGCGACATGTTAATTGTAAAGAATAATACCTCGAGGCTACTGTTTGTTTGTTTTTATCCCCGCGTCACCCGGAAGTGACGATTCTGTCGACCAATCAACGGAGGGGGGGTGTAGCTAGAATTTCACGGGACCCTTTCAGGCGTCTGGTCTCGTTTTGGGTACCGCAACGGAGGAGTCCCGAGAATGGGGCCGGAACGGGTACGGCAAAGTCCGGGTCACGCCCACTTTTGGCGGTGGAAACGCGACCCGACCCGCACCTTTGCGATCCGATCCGTTCCGCACCCTGCAGTGGAAACGCGCCATTAGCGTCGACCTGCTATCTCGGTTTGTATCTATTTTTCGGTATTTATATCTGCGACCTGTTCTGCATACTCTGTATTGTATTCGCTGTTTCCTCGCTGGAGCTCCGTCTGCATCAAACCACGGTAAGCATGGATTCCGGTTGTTCTTGTTCTTGCTCTGCCTTTCTCATGGATAAGATAGCTCTGCTAGAGAGACGTATCTGTCAGTTAGAGGAGGAAAGGGTAGCGAGCATAAAGAAAACAGATACTCCAGAAAGTATAGAGAAGAGACCCGCCAGGCGGACTCGTGGAGCTAACGTTATCGTTAGCAGTGACTCCGTCAAGGCAATCCTGTCGGCAGCACCACTTGCGAGGCAGGTTGCGGTCAGTACCCTGCCTCGCAAGTCCTTTTCGGGGGTAAAAACGCTAGTCATAGGTGACTCTGTTACACGTAAAGTTAGACTACACTCGCGAGCGAAAGTTATTTGCCTACCTGGGGCCAGGGCTCCCGACATTGAAGCTAATTTTAGGGTGCTGACATGCGGTCAGAACACATACGGAGTTAGATTAGATGCACCAAACACCGACACTTGTTTCGACAACATTGTAGTTCATGTCGGCAACAACGATGCTAGGACAAGACAAACTGAGGTCACAAAAAGAAACATAGCTAGGCTTTGTGACTTCGCCAGAAAGATGTGTTGGCATCGATTAATTCTCTCTGGCCCTCTGCCCGATAAGGGTAATGATGAGCGCTTTAGTAGATTATTGTCTCTAAATCGCTGGCTGGCACGATATAGTTCAGAGCAGGGCTTTGGTTTCATAGATAACTGGCCCTCCCTGTGGGGTCGCCCTGGTGTGCTCATGAGAGACGGCCTACACCCTACTGGGTTAGGCGCCTCAATTATGTCAAAAAACATAGATAGATGTCTTAGCCAGGCGTGACTCATCCACTCACAGCAGGCTGGGCTGCAGGAGTTTATCAAACCTGCTAGCAACATGATAGTCTACGTTGCAGTCTAGAACAGCAGATGGGTTAGCTGAACCAGGATCTATTGCACCAATTGTTTCAGAGCTGAGTGTTAACCGCACTCCCTCTGAAATTAACGCTGTACCTATATGTACAGGCGTGCAAAAATCGCATGGCAAATCGCATGATAAACCGCACGTCAAATCAAATACTAACAACTAACCGGACTCCCCCTGAAATTAACAATGTACCTATATGTACGGTGGTGCGGCCTCGCACTGTCTCGAGGTGTAAAACCCGCAGGCGAGGGCCGTGACCAGTATGTCGAATTCTCGCGATCCCATTGATCGCCTCAGAGCTGAGTGTTAACCAGACTCCCTCTGAAAATAACGCTGTACCTATATGTACGGTGGTGCGGCCTCGCGCTGTCTCGAGGTGTCTCGAGGTGTAAAACCTGCAAGCGAGGGCCGCAACCAGTATGTCGAAACCGCGGCATCCCCTTGACCGCTTCAGAGCTGAGTGTTAACCGGACTCCCTCTGAAAATAATAAAAAGGAAGCACTCAGAATAGGGTTCATGAACATAAGGTCGCTTTCATCTAAAGCGCTCTTGGTCCATGATCTAATTATTGATAAAAAGATCGACATACTGGGGCTTTGTGAAACCTGGTTAAAACCAGATGAGTTTCTAGCCCTAAACTAAGCTACTCCACCCCATTACGTTAGCACCCAAGTATCTAGAGAAGTTAAGAAAGGTGGTGGAGTAGCCCTGATATCTAATTCTAAGCATAATTTAAAGCCAAAGAATAGATATATTTTCAGATCCTTTGAGGTTCTAGCGCTCTGCACCTCAGCTCCCCGAGAAGCGAAACGAGTTCCAGACTCTTTCGTTTTAGCTGTAGTATACCGTCCCCCAGGACCGTATTCAGTTTTTGTTGATGAGTTATCTGACTTTGCAGCTGATCTGGTATACTCAGACAATATTTTGCTTATTGGGGATTTCAACATTCATGTGAATAACCCATCTGATGCCCTCGCAAGGGCTTTTCTGTCTATTACAGATACGCTTGGCTTCAAACAGCTCGTCCAGCACCCAACCCACATCGATGGAAACACGCTGGATCTCGTTCTGACCCGCGGTGTAGACATTTCACAGCTAGTGGTCTCTTCCTACACCTCAGCTTTATCAGACCACTTTTTGCTCACTTTCCAGGTTTTGGTATCCTGCCCCTGCAACGATCAGCAAGCTACTTTCAGCTGTCGCCGCATCACACCTGCAACCATTACAGCTATGGCAGATAAGTTATCTGGTTCACTTGCACCTCTTTGTAACTATAGTGGTTCTGTGGAGTGCCTTACTGATGACCTCAACATTGCCTTGCCTGTTGCCATTGATTCAGTTGCTCCGAACGTAACTAAAAAACGAACATTGAAAAAACCAGCCCCCTGGTTTAATGCAGAAACGCGCACTCTGAAGCGAAGCTACAGGATCCTTGAACGCAAATGGCGCTCGACTAAACTTGAGGTCTTTCATCTTGCATGGCATAACAGTCTGCTCACCTATAAGGGTGCGCTGACTATTGCCAGGAACGCCTACTTTTCCAGTATCATCAACTTGAATAGAAACAATCCTAAGTTTCTTTTTGACACGGTGAGGAGTCTCACTCAGAAACAGACTCAGACCGTAGGCTGCTCGATCGTGGCAGGTGAATTCATGGATTTCTTTGAGAATAAGATTCAATTAATTAGAGAGGAAATGTATGCTTGCCGTGCGGCTTGTCCTACACATCCTGTGGGGCAGGATGGGGTCCTGCCAAGTAGGATGGGGAACTCTGACGCAACTCTCTTGGAGTTCAAGGCAATTCCTTTGGTGGAACTTGAAAGGGTGATAAAGGCATCAAAGCCAACAACTTGTATGTTGGATCCTCTCCCTTCCAGGGTTCTTACGGAACTTCTTCCCACGGTGGGGCCTGCAATCCTCTCGCTTATGAATCTCTCGTTTTCAACAGGAATTGTTCCTTCCAATTTCAAGGCTGCGGTGTTAAAACCGCTACTCAAAAAGCCTGGCCTAGATCCTGAATTAGTCAGGAACTATCGGCCTATATCGAATCTGCCCTTCCTGTCCAAGGTACAGGAAAGGATTGTAGCAAAGCAAATCGTTGATTATCGGACGAGGAACAATCTCTTCGAACCTTTCTAGACGGGGTTCAGGAATATCCACTCAACTGAAACTATTACAAGAGTTGTAAATTACATCCTTCTTGCTTTGGATAAGAATACAAGCTCAATGCTTGTGCTGCTGGACCTGAGCGCTGCGTTCGATACGATCGACCACAGCACTCTTCTTCACCGTCTTGAGCACTATGTTGGTTTCGGGGGTACGGCTCTTGGTTGGCTTGAATCGTACCTCACAGATAGAACCCGATTTGTGCTTCATGAGGGTTCAGAATCAAAGCACTGTAAATTACGCTTTGGCGTACCACAAGGGTCGGTCCTGGGTCCATTACTTTTTGCAATCTACATGCTTCCCCTGGGCGACGTTATCCGCAGCTTCGGAATTAGTGTCCACGGCCCAGATTCAAAGGGTTGAGTCCTGTCTGGCTGCTGTGAAGGGCTGGATGTCACAAAACTTCCTACAGCTTAACACTGGGAAGACAGAGCTGATAATTATCGGCTCGAAGCGGGACCGGGAAGAGTTTGAGGATGTCTCTCTGTGGTTGGATGGCTTCGCCATCCCACAAGAGTGTGTCCGTCAAAAATCTTGGTGTCCTGTTTGACCCTCAACTATGCTTTGACCAACATATAAGAAGTATAACTAGAATTTTCTGGACTATTGCAATGCACTGTTCTCGGGATTACCGAACTCTACCACAAAAAGTCTACAGCTGGTACACAATGCGGCAGCTAGACTGCTGACCAGAACGAGAAAGTTTGATTATATCACACCTATTCTCGCCTCTCTGCACTGGCTACCAATAACTTTCAGATCAGACTTTAAGGAGCTATTGCTAACCTATAAAGCCTTGCATGGATTATCTCCATCCTACCTGAAGGACCTGATTATTCCTTATGGTCCTTCTCAGTCCCTCCGGTATTCGGGAGCCGGCTCTTCTTTCATTGCCGAAGGTTAAAAAGAAATCGGCTGGACAGAGAGCGCTTGCCTATCAAGCCCCCTTCCTATGGAATAGGCTGCCATCAGCGATCAGGGAAGCTGACTCTGTGGAGCTATTCAAAGGAAAGCTCAAAATGCACCTCTACAATCTTGCATTTGGAGTGTAAAAACGACAGATGCGAAGTGAAGACCACTCTGTTTGCTTGTGCTTTTCTTATTACATTTTACATTCCCACTATGTACTTTTCCGTTCTAATTCACTATTCTGTCTGTTCTAGCGTGTTGCGGGTACTGGACTGGATGCCTGGACTCTCCTCACGGATAACCGGCCAGAACCCCATCACCATTTTAATATGATGTGCATGTATTTACCTGTACGTCAAATGTGGCACCCATTGCACTCCTGACCATCCCTGGAAGAAGGGATCCCCTACAACGCGTTTCTTCTCAAGATTTCTTACTTGCTGATTTCAAGGGAGTTTTTTCTTGCCCGTGTGGGGGCATGGGTAAAGGGGGGTGTCGCAAATATTTGGCCTGTTAAGACCTTTGAGACTGTAATGGTGATTAAGGGCTATACAAATAAAATTGAATTGAATTGAATTGAGACGGGAGAGGCTGTGAAGTGCGGGGCTACACACTGAGATGCAGGATCATTCATACTTGGATACTTGGAAGTCTTAGGTGAGCTGAGACTGAAGCTGTGACGCTTGGAGTCATCTGTGTTGTATTAAAGCAAAGGTGCATTCCACAAATGTTCTCCATAGATTATCAAGATTTGTCGACTTTGAATATGTTCCATCGGGGTGGATTGTGTGATTTTGCAAAAAAGACTCTTTATGGCCGGAACTTTTCCCCTACCCCTCTTTTTCTGAGTGCCCCTCGGTTTTTAGTTGGTTAGTCGTAGAAATCTTCCCCTAGAAAATGGGACAAGCCATCATGACCCTGGCCCATAAGCAGTAGTCATCACTGACGTTTGTTTGTAGTCACGCAACGAGAATGTTGCCGGGCATTTCAAATCTCCACATGCAGTCTTCAGCTGTGGTGAGTTCTGATGTGTGAAATGTAGGCATCCTTTTGTGGCTGTCAGCAGTAAATTAGAAAAATTGCCTTACTACCATGGCAATAGTGGTATTCTCACAAAGATTTTTGACATTCATCTGAATGAGATAGAAAAGCATGAACGCTCGCGAATTGTTAGTTTCACGCTATAAATCGATCAAAGGTCCTGAAGTAAAAAAGAAGACTGCTTCATTACCGGACCGCTCGGGGACAGAATAGCGGTGCTCTGCGGGCTATGTACCCGTGCTCCTACCCGTCCCTTCTGCACTTATATTAGAGGAGCGGTAACAAGTGCAGCAACCTAGCTGCTGGACTTGGGGTGTATCATGCCATCATAAGGGGGAAAATCGATCAGCATACTGGCGATTTCTTGTTATACTTGTCTTAAAGTGTAATTCCAGCGTAAATTGAACCCATAGTCTTTTTCGGCATGAAGCCCCATAAAATAAGCCATCCAGACCCTTTTTTTGGTTGATAATCGAGTATAAAGCGTGCCCGCGAATGCCCGGATCTATGTAACAGCCCAAATGGCTTCCATGTTATTGGCTAGGGGCACTGTGACCCATTCCAAATCTGCATTTTTTAACCACTAATATTGCTCAAAATAGGGTTAGGGTTAAAAAAATAAATACTGTTTTCCAAGTCTGTGGAAAACAGACCTTACCGGTAGGTCCATGTTTCCAGGAAGTTCAAACAAGTCGATTACCAACTACCGTAAATAATATAAGAGAGGGGCCTTTTTGTTTTAAAACGGTCAAGTATCAAGAGGCAAGATTGTTTAGTTGAATTTCTTGGCGCCTCTATTATCCGAAAAAAAAGTGTCTGGAGGGCTTATTTTATGGGGCTTCATGCTGAAAAGACCGTGGGTTCAATTTACGCCGGAATTACACTTTAAATAAATGGTCTATAATACATTAAAAATACATTAATCTAAGATTATACGATGCTTATCACTTTTTTTTGTCAGAGCAGTGTTCGCCACTAACTCACAGATGAACCACAAGGCATTCTTATAACACTCTGTTTTGAGTGTGCCTCGGAAAATCCTCAGTTCAGAGGGCCATGTAGCCACCTGCCCCAACTCATCTATCCAAACAAGAATCGGGACACCCTACCCCTACGTGTAAACGTGAAAAATGGATGGGTGGGACAAGCGGTGGATTGGGATTGGGAAGGCCATAGCCAATCTGGGGGACCGGCCTTTTGCTAAATAAATAGAAAAAAATGAAGGTGCGCCTCCTGTCTCAAAGAGAATGGTCAACTCTGTGCACATCAACGTTATTTGGTAAGCAATCATAAGAAGACGGTTCTGATGGTTCATGGATGATGAGTTTTTGTTAGACTTGCGGATCATTAATGCCTGAATGAGGATTTTAATAGGCATCCCACTCAGCATGAAACCTTTAAGCGCTCCTGTATTCACCTTAAAATGTGACCGATTTCACCTTAAACTATGGCCGCAACTGAAATGGAGACGTTTACTCAGCAATGGTAGCAAATGTCTGCAAGCCTTCTGCTGTGTGAAACAAACTGCTTGAAGTATTTATGATGTAACGAGGCGATACGGTTATTTGGTGAAAAAATCCAACTGTATATTTTACAGATGCTTCATACTAGCTCAAAATATGACAGCTGCAATACAAGTATTTCACAAAGTGTGTGCTGTGACCAATAACTAGTGAAAGGGGTAGGATTACATTTTGGAGCACAGGAATATAGGGTTAGGGTTATACCGAATTAGGGTTGTGTTTGAACTAGTGCTGTCAGTTAAACGCGTTATTAACGGCGTTAACGCAAACCAATTTAAACAGTGTTAATTTTTTTTATCGCGCGATTAACGCAATTATTTTATAAAAAAAAAAAAAAAAAAAAAATTTTTTTTGCTTTGGCTCATAACAAAGAAGCAGTAGCCTGACTGCTATGTTCAAGGCAGTATGTTTGTATGTTCATCGTTTAATTGCACTTTTTTTTGTATCGTCCTGTTTTGATCAGTATATGCCAATGTATATGCAAACATTTGCACAAGGCAAGCCGATGCACTTCTCCATGTTGATAAGAGCATTAAAATGAGAACAATTAATGGGACAAAGAAATCAAGGGATATTTAGCATAGAAAAAACCTTTGTGATTAATCGCGATTAATCGCGAGTTAACTATGACATTAATGCGATTAATCGCGATTAATTATTTTAATCGCTTGACAGCACTAGTTTGAACACTAGATTATTGGTTAGAACACTGTGTCCTAAACACAGAATAGGGTTAGTGTTAGAACACTGGATAAAGGGTTAGAACACTGGGTTCTAAACTGTGGATAGGGTTGTTAGAACACTGGGTTCTAAACACTTAATAGGGTAAGTGTTAGCACACTGGATTTAGGGTTAGAACACTGGGTTCTAAACACTGGATAGGGTCAGGGTTAGAACACTGGGTTCTAAACCATGGATACGGTAAGTGTAAGAACACTGCATTCTAAACATTGGATGGTGTTAATATTCGAAAACTGTGTTCTAAACACTGGGGTTAGCGTTAGAACACTGGATAGTAGACACAGGATAGCGTTCGGGTTAGAAGACTGGATTATTAACACTGGGTTTTTCTTCGTAGCCTCTAACAAAATTATTGGAACGCTGTTCTTAAACACAAACCCCCTTAGCTCTTTTTGCTATGCTGATTAAATGATGTGTATATTTACAGCCAGCAATGATAGCTCTTGGGACAAGCAGATTATGGTTTCCATAATGCATATCAAATGTCCACATTAGAAGTGGAAGGCCTGAGCCTGATGCCTTACCCCACCACACGATGTATTCATCAATCTATCCACCATGGTGTGATTCAAAACCATCTGGAGTCACTATGTGGCTCATTGAATAGGTTTTTAGGAACTGCCATTCAAGTAGACATTGTTGTAGTTTTTTTTTGTGAGACAGTCATTTATAATATGTCAATACTAACATGGGCTTTAACGGAAATTAGAATGAGTTATGCTGTAAATGCTTGATAGCTTAGAGCGACAAAGACATATTTGCATTACTTTGACAAATGTAAATTAATGTTTTCTTGTTTTTTCTGTAAAATGATGACACCAAAGACAGTATATTTTAGTGTTAACAACAAACATCTACTGGTGCTCTCTTGAGTAAAATACATTCTAGTATACTGAAATATAACATTTCAGCACTAAATTTAGCTTCAGCATTATATGGCTTACACGTCATATGGCTGATTTATATGGCTTTGGTGCGTGTGTGTGACCCTTGTGTAGTGCCTTGATGGTCCTTGATAACCCAGCCATGTAAGCAAACATATGGACACACACACACACACACACACACACACACACACACACACACACACACACACACACACACACACACACACACACACACACACACACACACACACACACACAAGCATCAAATATGGATGTGTTTGGCATTGATGTGGTACATTACCGGTGACACAGGAAAAATATGCTTTTTTTAGTATGCACCTTTTGAGTGTGTCTAAGTGCATGTGTGTCTGCAAGACTGCATGCACCTACAGCAGGTGCATGTGCACGCTTGCATACGGGCCTCTGCGGATTGTTATATAAAATTGTGCCAAACTGCACATGCACGCAAGGCCTTCCTCCTGCCAGCCTGCCATCCATATTCATAGAAACTCTAACCCATATTCCACTGCTGCAAAAACAGCCCCACGCATCATCAGCCCCATAATCAATGGAGGACAGGACTTCTAAAAATGGGGTAAAGACCTGGGAAATCAGAGAAGGAACTGAAATGGAAAAAAAAATATTTTCATATCAAGGATAATTTAATTTGTGATGTATTACAGCCGTTCTATATTTAGCCAATGCACTGGGTAATGAGAATTGTATTCCAGAAATATTGTTGACTTACTGATGTGGATCATCCAACCTCCTAGGAGAGCGGTCCAAATAACTACTATCGAATCATTCTGTCAACCCGTATGGTCTTTACCTGATGCTAAATGCTTTATATGCTTTAAGATTTACTCAGCAGTCCCTGAATATCCGCTGGAATGAAGATCCATTCAACACCACATCTTGTATCAAATGTGTACTATAGTGTGGCAGGTTATGCTTAAATTAAGCATTTCATTACAGTACATTGACTGATGCTGCATAATTAAAATGTAATACATAAATATATAGCCACTAAATAAACAATTCCCCACTTATCCTAATCAGCACAACACAGGTATTTCCACTACTGAGAAATAACTCAAACTGCCTTCTTGGTGCTTTTGTAGCCCCTGAGCTTAGATGAGCGGCACTTAGCAAACCGTTCCAACCTAGCTCAGCCATCTTTTGGCCCTGGGATTAAAGATGAGGATAACAAGGACACCAAGACTCTGGGACGTCCAGAGTTTACACATGAGCCATATAGAGTAAAGGGCTGTGATGGCTGCTTCATATCTATCTGCTGATGGCATTGAGGCTTTATTTAAGACATACAGGCACGTTACTGACCATTTGACTGAGACTGGGCTTCCGGCTGAGCAAACGCTGGCGCGACTTGCTGCCGCAGCGCTCCGGCTTTTTAACTAACTTTTAGCTAAACTTCACTTGTGTGACGTCATTCCTTTACTGACTATTGCCCTGCTGATACATTGATGCTGACATCACGTTATACAATCTGATCAGCTCTGTATGTGGCTCTAGCTGCTTACCTGTTTGACACCGTTTGATCGGCCATACCCGGGGCTACACCTACCTTTCTACTCTTCTGTGAGCCAGAATGCGGATCAACAAATCGGCTACACTCATATGGACTGCTGTGCTTTTTCTGACAAACTCCTCATCAGCCCTGCTTCAATACTCGGCTGCTGAGCTTCGCAAATGTCACGTTAATCCGCTACAATCAACACTGCACCTTGGCCCGGACTACGCTGGTTTGTCGGAGATACTCCCCACCGTGGGTCCCGATGGAGCTTCAACACCGATGACTCCAATACAATCAACTCCTTCTGGTCTTCCAGAAGTCTTCTGGCATCCACTTTATATCCACCCCTGATGAACTGCTCAGTCACTACAACAGTGGCCTTCACAATCTCCTGGATACCCTGGCCCCTTTAAAATCACGGACTGTTTCATTTACACAATCTGCAACTTGGTTTACTCTTGTACTTCGCCAACTGAAAGCCAGAGGTCGCCAACTGAAACGCCTCTATAGGAAGAGTGGGCTTACCATCCACAAGGAAATGTTCATTACCCATTTCCTCTTCTATAAGGATTCTCTGACCATCGCAAAATCCAACAATTATGCAGAAATAATCAGGTTAGGTACTGGAAACTCTCGAGCACTATTCTCCCCGGTTCACAAAACGCTACGCCCACCGGACTCTCTCCCTCCCCCTTTTTACTCCACTGACTCCTGCAATTCCATTATGACATTTTTTAATAATAAAATTGACCAAATTCATCGGCAGTTAGCTCCCCTGATCTCAACCATCCTATCCTCCCCTGACTTTCAAATAGTTTTCTCCCGTCCATTCTCTGACTGAAATTTCCGACCTTGTCTGCAAATCTAAACCATCCACTTGCCAACTTGATCCTCTCCCTACAATACTGGGTAAGGGCTGCATTCAATCCCTGACACCTCTTATAAATGCAATTACCCATTCCTCTCTCATCTTTGGTACCAACAATCTTGCCCCTCAGTATCTTATCGAGCTCCTCCATATCAAGACACCCACCCGTTCTCTCAGATCGTCTTCCTCCATCCAGCTCACCCTCCCACCTGCTTTTTTGTTTGCTCTTAGGAATGTTTGATTTTGTAAGGTAACCTTGAGTGACAAGAAAGGTGACCATAAATAAAATGCATTATTATTATTTATTATTATTATTGACCATTTTGGTTGAATCAAAAAGGAATTGGATTTGAAAGCCAACATTGGCTCAAAGTGAAAACCAGTGTACTAAGGCCCTTGACATAATCCTATTGTTAATTGTTCTACTTAGTAGAAGGTACATACAAAAGACTTCATCGTGAGTGGGATGATGATGTCTAATTGCTATTGCAGCTAATCTCCCTTTCTACACTTCTGCCAATCCATTGGGTTAAGTCTATGGGCTGAATGCCCAGCCATGTGGTTATCAGTTGGTGTGCTTTACACTAATCTCCTATGGAGTAAACTCATCTGACCTACTGCTTTAACATTTAGCACATTGAACCAATTGCACTTTTGTGAATGTTATTAGTTCTCTTCATTCACACTTTGTATACACTTGCTGATCAGATTATATTTTGCTGCCTTGAACGATTGACTCATGTCATCGTTGTTTGACATTTAGAAGGTTTTAAAGGTCTTGAAATTCCTGCAAAATCTCCCAAAAGTATTGCTGCCTGGATTTGGCCTCTGGCATGAGAATGGTTCTGTGGCATAAGAAACGAGTCAAGGTTAAAGGTGTGTGAAACAACCAGACATCTTTTTGCTCTCAGGCTGGGGACAGATGGAGCCGCCATGCACCAACACATGCGCTGGCGGACACACACAAACACACACACACACACACACACACACAGACACACACACACACACACACACACACACACACACACACACACACACACACACACACACACACACACAGGTTTTGTATATGGGTATGCCATGCGGATGGAGGTTATGTTGACGGTGTAACTTCCCCTCAAGGCAAACCCCGTAGAAAGCTTGATGTTAGCTAATGCCAGCGTAATTGAGAAACTGCAGGTCGAAAATATATTGAACTCAAGTAAAGCTTTGATCTAATTAAAATGATGAAATAACGATTTGAATTAAGCGTTGATTTGTACAATCTAGCTAATGGATAATGTATATAGATATTTACTATGTATGTATCCATGATAATCTGTTACAAATGTAACTAAAATGTAATATTGACACACATGGTATTTTATCATTGCAGGCTAAAAGTGACACACAATTATGTGTACAAATATAAATCCAGCAGTAGCTTATTGTGGAACTAATTACTGACACAGCAGAATAATCATCCACAAATAAATAAAACTTGATTTACGACTGTCAGTAACAAAATAAATGATTTAATTTGTAAACCCTAACCTTAATACTTTTGCATATTGCCTGAGGGTAAAACACACACACTCACACACACATAAACACACACAACCAAACACCCACACACAGAAACACCCAGACCTGCAATGAGTGCAAGTGGAAAGGGAAAGAGGGGACAATTAAACAGGGATGTCACATCACGACTAGGGATCGACCAATAAGGATTTTTTTAGGGCCGATACCGATGCCGATATTTTTTCATCAGCCTTAGCCGATAACCAATACACCGATACCGATTTTCTTGAGCCGACATTTGGAGCCGATAATACCCCGGAAATCCAGAGGTTTCGCGAGGGCACAATTTGAATTCGCCCAGCGAGTCACTCTGGGACCGAGCAATATACTTGTGTATATTCTGGGCCTCCCCTGGCCCAGAACATTAATCAATCACATCGATGTATCAATGTAGGCGTGCCAAAAGCGTTGCTGTTTTACCGACCGGATATGGCAAGAGTCTTATCTATTGGTTAGCTCCACTGGTATGGATACGTCACCCCTTGTATTCTTCTGATATTTCCAAATGCATGCGTGGTGCGGTCCCTCGAGTTGGGCCATTTTCATTACTTGTTGCCAGACCCTACAGTTTTCTTGATGTGGGTCTGGATTTCCAGGCTAAGCCTCCCTCAATTAACATCATAAAAATGACACAATGATGATAGCAAATATTACAATGTCTCAATTAAAAAAAGATTAACATTAATTGAACTGTCTGTAAATCATGAGCAAGAAAAAAACAAAAAAACAAAAAAACATAATAACATTAATAATACGCCGATAACTAAAAAAAATATCGGCCGATACACATAAAACACGCAAATATCGGCCGGTCAATATATCGGTCGATCACTAATCATGACCATGGAGCTGTGAGATGAAGAGACAAGTGGAGATGGGTAAGTGATAGAGGAAAACAGCATGATTGAGTGAGGAGTATATAAAGATAGAGTGGGGCATCCGTCCATCATGTTGCCCTACGTCTGTCAGACACTTGTTATATATGCCAGATGAGAGATAGAGGTTAGAGCAGACACCCCTCTTCAATCTATCTCTGCTTGTGATCTGGGTTCGCCTGTCAGGTCTGCTCTGTCACCCCCCCAGACCAAGACAATTAGCGAAAGTAGTGGAGAGAGGCATACAAACACACAAGTGCAGAACGTAAACAAGGGCTCTTTAACCAAGCTGTGAAGTGGTTAAAGGGAAGCATGCAAGAAGGGAGTGGACTCCGCGAGGGAGCAGAATAAATGAGAATGAAACCCAATATGTCCTTTGCCTATTCTAATCTTTACGTAACGCATCGCTGAGTGATTTTAGAACTGTCAAAGAATATTATAAAAGCAATGATGCCAATCCATAGTCCAAGTTTTACATTGATCAGATGAATATACTACCTTGGTAGGGGTGGCAGTGAGTGTGTTAAGTCAGCAAAGCATGGAAATCCCTCATGTGTTGGGGGATGGGTTGGGGGAAATAGGTGGAAAAATGTGGTTCCAAGAGGTTGGTTTTGTGCAGCTTGACAGCACACAGTGGTTTGACTGTGTAGCATTTGATATCTCTCTGCAGGTCAACACAGCACCATTCTAGTAGTGGCCATGCTGCTTGACATTCACTACACTACTAGCTTCTCCTTCTTCAACATTCACTCTCTCTGTCTCTCTCTCTCTCTACCCCCCTCTTATCCTGGCCGCATCTCTCGAGCTCCCTCACCCCCTCCTCATCCCATCCCCAGTCGGTCTTGGTACCTCTCACTCTTCCTGTCATTTTCCCCTGTGCGTGTATAGTCCTCTCTCTCGCCTTCATCTGTTCCCTTGTTTTCTTTCTTCCTTTTTTGTCCCTGCTCTGTTCCTGTCCATCCTGGAGATGGTGAGTCTGGGCTACAGAACCAGATTCTGAAATCTATTTCTCATGCATGCCTCCACTTTCCCTGGCCCTGATCTCCTCTATTCAGCCTCGCTCTCTGCTCTCTGGTGACACTCCTCTATGTTCCATCTGCTCGCCCACTCCCTCCACTTCCTCCGTGGATCAAATTTGTTCTTAATTGACCCGAGTTGACATATAAAGGTCACAGCACCTCACCATCTTTTAAATTACCTCTCCTCTTATTCCATCCATCATTTAGTTATTCCATGCTTTTTCTATCCTTCGTTCATTTTTCTTTTTTCATTCATCTATTCCACCTGCTTCGATTGGTCACTGTATTGGTCAATAGTTGTTTAACATCAGGGATATCACTTATTCTGTTTAACTTCAGTTTACTATTCTATCTGAAAACAGCCCGATTGGGGACATGTCTGTTGAAACCCTGTACAAAGGAGCCTGAGCTTCGCCTAATATGAATTCAAATGACTTTGAACGGCTTTGGAAGACCATCAAGAAATCGGACAAATTGTAGCTGGAGAATGCTGGTAGCTGGTTGCCCGTGCCCCACCACGTTCCTTCTGCTTTGACACCCATTGGTATGCTTTGCTGCCTTGATCCAGTTAACTCTTTTCGTTGTGAAAAGCTGAACGTCAAAGATCATTACCCAATATTCATAAATTACATTGATGTGGAAATTCTAGTATTATACCTAAACAATAATTGTATAATCATTCTTTCCTGCCGATAGTTGATTGATGGTGTTACTGTTTACCTATGTTACTGCAAAAGGGAATGTTTTGTATGAATTGAACAGACAATATGCCCATTTCCTGATTAATAGATCAATGGGCATTAGTATATGTTGTTTTGTCTACTGTTTACTGAAATAGTCTGTCAAACTGTAAACTGTCTAACACTTGACCCTATATTCAATGATTAATTCCCAGGGATGTGCTGTGTTCATGTGAAGTTACGCTAGTATATAATTGTGTTGTTTCGGCAGAAAGAGTATCTGACAGACAGTTTTCTGGAAACTAGTTCAGGTCAGGAAATGCTAATCGCAGTAAATGGAAGAGAAAAGGGAAGAGGTGGCCGTGGCCTTCTAGAGAGAGCTATAGACATCATAAGGTTTAGAGTATGTATCAAAAACTATTCACCGCCTTAGGGAGAGAGAGTGAAGGGGGGAGAGAGAGGGGGGGAGAGAGAGAAAGAGAGAAAGAGGGAGAGAGAGAGAGATGAACGAACGACGCAAATCCAATGGAGAAAAAGGATGGAGGTAGAGAGAAGGGGTCTGAGAAGAAAAGGGTGAGACATTTTGAGAACACAGAAATAGGGAGTGAATTGTGATATTGGAGCGAGAGAGACAAACAGCTATCAGACACGCAGACACACGTACAGCCAAAGATTTTAGTAAAACATTTGTCTCACGATAAACACGTCCACACCATTTTGACACCGATAAACACCAGTGTGACGAATGCGAGTCATCCCCTGTGCCCAAAAGCGACAATCTGAGTGGAATGATGCTGATGTATGACTCTGAACAGGACACCACACACACAAATTAGGTTTGACTACCAAGCTTACATTAATTTTCCATGGTAGCTTGTGAAACCTTCTCTAATGAATGTGTCGTATGTTAAGAGGCCAATGAAGCATATTTTAGAAGGTACCAAAACAAGAATAAGAGCTACTACGCCGAATAATGCCCGTCTGTGAACATAATCAATGTTACAAAGAGGTCGGTGTGAGAATGATTCACAGACTTTTAAGCCTGTCTAAATGCAGCACATTTCCGAAGATGTCAGTTATTAATTAAGTACGTTTTAAGTAGCATTTTCTCAGCTAATGATTGGGAAAGAATTGCGACACCAGTTTTTCTTTGGCAGTTTCCACTATGGTTAAGCAGCTGAATCCCTTTGGATCAAATCCGCATTTAATATTCCGTCTGTGCTGCAATTTTAATGCCAAGGTGTGTTTTTATTTTTTACCAAACATCACGAGTAATTTTGATATAACTGTCCCATTAGAATACCATTGAACACTATGGCACCAGGTAGCTCCTTCTTTCAATTGTACAATCTACATCCTTTAAATACATGCAATAAAGATTTACATCAGATTACCACAAACTGCAAGGGGGTCACATTAACATTTGCAATTCCAGTATCAAGATGCTGCCAGGATAAGTCTCTCTGTGCCCAGACCAGCATTATCAAGGATCGACATCGCTGTGTAAGCAATGAGGCTGATCTATCTGACAGCTGTGCAGCATATACGTTGTGATAAGGGCCTGGTAAAACACATGCAGACACGTGAAAGATTGAGCTTTGTTCCTCCTCACTGGATCAGATGGTTGGAAATGCTGCAGAAGTCAAGCCTCCAACATGACTTCCACAGCATTTTGGAGAACACGGACCAGCGTGTAACATGGGCAGTGAAGGAGAGAAGCAGGTTCTAGGTACAGCAGCATTGATAAGCTGACACAGCAGGCAACATGGTGCTGCATCTCCCTCTCCCATCCCATTTCTCTCTCGTTTTCAACACTATTTCTATTTTCCGCGCTACTCTTTTATCATTTTATGTAGCCATCTGGTTTATCCAACAGTTTTTTTATCCTTCAACTCTCCCCCCCATGCACACACAAACACACACACACACACACACACACACACACACACACACACACACACACACACACACACAATCACACAATCACACACACACACCATGCATACGTGTGTCTCTGTGGTGCAGTGGGCCCCGTAACTCAGCACCCAGCCGGGTAATGCTCTCCGGGTGACAGCATTTCAGCACGCTCCAGCCGGGCAGTGAGCCTGAAGCTCCTCTCTATCGTCTGATTGTCCCTGGCGGCCGCTGGACCGCTCCCTTGTCTCTCACCTGCGCCGCTGGGCCGTTTTACGCCGCCAAGCCACCCTCTGCCCCTGCCTCTCCCCAGCCGTCCTATTACCCGCTCTCCCCGGACTCTGTGTCTCCGCCTCCTTATCTGCTCACGCCCCATCCCCTCTTTCACGCAAACCGGCTATTGTTATAAGGTTCTGCACTTAATGTTCTCCTGTTAAGACACACGCACGCACGCACGCACGCACGCACACAAACCTCTTCACCCCACCTTTGGGGGAGTCTCTCACCTGCCCTTCTCCCACCCATCTCTCTCTCTCTCTCTCTCTCTCTCTCTCTCTCTCTCTCTCATTCTTTTCAGTGGACTCTATCCACTCTCCCTCCCAACATTCTTCCATCACTCTTCCTGATAACCAGGGCTGGACCCTTCTCCTCCCTCCCCTCTCCCCTCTCCCCTCTCCCTTCTCCCCTCCTTGATTCTGCTCTGCTCCCCCAGCTCAGAACTCCCCTCTTGTCAGTCTACAACACACACAGCCCCGGAGACGAGTCTTATTTAAACATTTACTCTTTTTTTTACTGATGTGTAGGCTACTCTTAAAGCACCCCTTGCCCCTTTTTTTTTATCCCACCACACATTTTTTTGTACCCCTTTCATGTCCCTCCCCTGGTCTCCGACTCTGGGTAATGGTCCATATTCCACAACCCACACTTCCTCTATGTCTCTCTCTCCCTTCACAGAAGAAAAGGCGCGTAAGCCTACCTAAATGGTACCCAGTAGAACACACCGCCATTATCATGTCTCCCATCTCCCGTTCTCTCTCCTCCCTGAACAGTGTGCCTCTCCTCCTCACTACCCAACTCCAAGGGGGAAAAGAAGACAAGACCCCCTAAAATGTTCCTTTTGATGCGCTGGATAGACAAATGGGGGGGTCTGGGAGGGAGGTGGAGGGGGAATGCAGAAACAATGAGATAACCTCGATGATAAAGTAGATAGAAACACTACCTGGGCTACCTCACCGGTGGGGAGAGAAAAAAAAAATAGAAAAAGATTATCCTGTTCGGTAGATTCCCCTGGTCGTCATGGAGCTTTTATAACGCCTGGTTAACTCCTCCGTGTGCACGAGAAGAACGCAGCGCGTCTCGATAGTCGAACTCCTTCCGCAAATTCGTGCAATAACGTTTCGAATCGCTCGCTGATCGCCGGGCAGCGGCGGCTTGTCGCGTGCGCAGCTTCCCAAAACCTGTTCGACTGGTTCCGTTTCGCGCTGCAGGGGGAGCGCGCGCGCATCCCCTCTCCGCGCTGGGCTGTGCCGAGGCGCTCTAATGAGGTCCCACTTTAAATGGCACCCTATTTAAATCGACAACTTAAAGAAAAAACAACCAGTTAAGGGCCCGACCGTCGCAAAGTGTACGACTAAACTAGAGGTGGTTAAACCTCCCCACCCCAACAGGAAGGGTGCTGGATGAGACGCTTGGCTTGGTCGGTTCGCTCTAAATGTTCCAATCAGACCGGACTCCGTTCCCCGCCGGTTCTCCGGTTTTAAGGAGCTCGCCGACCGCCGTCGGTGTCCTCGAGGTGCTCTTCAGATTGAGAGGCTCAAGGAGCAGAACACGCGCATCATCCACGCTCCATCAGAAACCAATGGGCTCTAGTTTATTTTATATTCCGTGCTTTGTTGCCGAAAGCTTTAACTCTCCTCTTTGTTCTTCAAATGTCCGAGACCGTTTCGACACGGTCACATGAGGGGGAATAATGTGAGGATAAATATAGGAATCCCTTCCCCGCACTTTCTTTCCCCTTCGCTCTGACGGTAATTTCGGTCAACACCTCACAGTCCAGAGTCCAGACCTTCTGTATCACAGCCCAAACACGGAGGAGGCTTTACAGAGAAAAGGATGGGGGGAAAACCTGAAAAGGGATTATCCACGTATTTGTAACGTCTCCGGTCCTCTCATCCTCCCGTTCTCTTGTCCCGTAGCAGCTCGTCCATCAGGCGCTCGCCCTGATCTGACCGCCACTCGTGGGGGGAGCGACCGCACGTGACTCGCTGTCCCGCGGGGCGAACCTGCAGCCCCGTGTCTCCCCTGGATCCGCGTCTCTTCCCCTGATCCTCGTCTCCTCCCCTGATCCGCGTCTCTGGATCCGCGTCTCCTCCCTGGATCCGGGTCTCTTCCGATCCGCGTCTCTGGATTCACGTCTCTGGATCCGCGTCTATGGATCCGCGTCTCTGGTTCCGCGTGTCTTGATCCGCGTGTCCTCCCTGGCAGTGGCGGAACTAGAGTTTTATACATGGGGTGGCCAAGGCTACTTCAGGGCCATAGACCATGACAGAAAATGTGTTTGAAACCCTAACATGGCATCTGAGGAGCATGAATGAATCCTATGATTGCTGATTAGACGTAGAACCTGGAGTTCTACAATGTGGCAGGTAGTGAGGTCCACTAGGGTTACTTCACTAGAATTATTTAACCTACTATGGATAGCCAGTGTCTCTGCAGCTCAATTTCTTTCGCGCACACACACACACACACACACACACACACACACACACACACACACACACACACACACACACACACACACACACACACACACACACACACACACACACACACACACACACACACACACACACAATCAGTATCAGTATTGAACCTCCCCAAAAATATTTTCAGAAAATAAAGCTCAAGCAACAAAGGAGATAAGATAGCATTTGTGTGTGATATAATTTGCATAGTTTATTTATGGAAGTAAATTTACAAAAAAAAACACTGAAAACATACAGGAATAACCAACTTGTACAGACCTCTTTGATCCACCCCAAGTCAAAAAATATATGTTTTTTCGGTCTGACTCAAAACACAAGGTATGCCTGCAAAGAATATTATCAAGCAGAAATGGACTTGAAAAACAAAAATAATTGTGGTGCCCACCAATATTACAAACTTAAACAATGTTCCCTGCAATTATTGCAAGTTTTTTTTTAATTCAAAAACATATCATTTCTCCACAACCCCTATTTAACATATAGAAAGTGCATTTTTGTTTGTTACTCAAGCTTACATACATTGTACAGGCTTTGTTGCATATGTAACCTATTTGTTGTCCTGTTAGTTACATATGCGACAGAATGGTAATGTTACTTTAAACCCCATTACTTTTCAACCTCTATATCTCAGCCAATTTACACTGACTTGTGTTTATCTTCCAGGACATGTTTATGTAAGGGTTCAAATAGAAAACGTTTTTTTTTCCAGAATTTTGGGGTATGCATGGCAGACATTTACTTGCATTATCATATTCATGCTCATACTGTATATATTATATTAACTTTTCTTTGCCATTAGTTTCGGAATTGGCCTAATCAAGACCCAATAAAATATGTGTGACATTATAACCAGAGCCGGTTCAGACCTCCATGGGGCTCTAGGCAAAATTCTGCCAAGGGGCCCTCCTAACTGAACCCCCAAAATGTTCAACCGTCGCACCTGACACCCAGTGCTTCCACTCATCCCCCCTTTAAATATATTGCATATCGCCACCTGTTGGTCCAACTCAGAATAAATACAGACCAAATCAGAACAAATCAAATCAAACTTGAATGTGTTAACAAACAATTATAGAGTCTTAAATGTTGGGCATGTAAACATTTTAATGTTTTCAATTACCATTAAAAGTGTCCCTTCCTGCACTTCCTGGATGCAAAATCATCAATTATGTCATCGTAAGATATTTGCTTCCCCACATCATGGTTGATGCTCATGATGGCCAAACCACTCAGTCGTTCCTGGGACATGGAAGATCTCAGATAGCTTTTTATCAACTTCAACTTGCTGAAGCTCCTCTCAGCTGAGGCAACTGTCACAGGCAGGGTGACAGCAACTCTAAGGGCTATCCAAAGGTTAGGATAGATTTCCTCCAGATTTTTCTCACAAAGGAAAGAAAGCAGCTCCAAGGCAGTCATATTACCTGATGGTAGGTCAGGTAAAGTCTTGATTTCGTTTGCCAGATTCACTCCACTGATGTCACAGTCTTGGTTGAAGGTGAGAGTTTTCTCGAGTTGCATACACTGGCCCTTCAAGGAGTCACTGGACATCTGACATGCAGTGCTGAAGTTCAGCACTACTCCATATTTAGTCTTCACCTGGTTCAGAGTTTCGAATCGTTCATCAATGGATGCTATTGTAGAGTCAACCACAATGTTGAAGAAGTTGACTTCAAGATTCTGCAGTGCATCAGCCACTGGCTCATCAGGTGCTTCGTAGCTGAAATGCCTCTTGCTGGTTCTCAGCCTCTTGTCCTTCAAAACAGCTTCTACATTCATTTCCTCACAAATGCTTCTGGCTGTTGTCTGGGCATCTGAGAATCCAGTGTCCCGGTAGAGAGTGAGAGAGGCTTTTGCATTTGAGATCAACTGCACAGCTATGTCAAGCTGCATTGAAGCAGATTGGAGGAGCTTGTTCACTGTATTTGTTCTTGACAGTATCTCACACCACACTACACAGCAAATCAAGAAGCGGTAAGAACCAACTTCCTCTGCAAGTGACTGTGCCTCCACTTTGGCCACGGGATCATTAATCTTCTGTCTGGCTTCCAGTAAGGCTTCTCGAATCTCAGAGGCCTGATACCTGACTGCATGGACACTTTGGAGCCTGCTCTCCCATCTTGTGTCACTCCATGACTTCACTGTTATGTTCACGTATTGTTTCAAGATATTCCATCTTTGTGTGCCAGCAGAAAAAAAGGTGAACAGCTTTTGTACATAGCCAAAAAAACCAACCGCATCTCTGGAAGATTTGGCAGCATCTGCAATGACGAGGTTTAATGTGTGTGCACCACATGGGACAAACACAGCTCTCGGATTCTTTTGCAACAGTCTGGCTTGTACTCCTTGGTGTCTACCTTTCATATTGGCCCCATTGTCGTAGGCTTGCCCTCTGCAATCGTCAAATGGAATTTTCAGATCAGTCAGCTTATCCAAGATGACTGTAGACAGATTTAAGCCAGTTGTAGCCTCAACATTAACAAAGCCGAGGAAGTGCTCCTTTATCTCTGGCTGTCCCTTTAAAGCCACGCTTCTGAGGATAATGGACATCTGCTCCTGGTGACTAATGTCAGGTGTACAGTCTAAGATAATGGAGAAGTATTTGGAGTCTCTCACTTGAGTCACAATAGTTTTGAGAATCCTGTCACTCACAAGCTGTATCAGCTCATTCTGTATGTCCTTACTAAGGTAATGAGCATGTGTATCCCCATCTTTAATTCTGCTGACATGATTTTCCAAAACAGGGTCAAATTTAGCTAATAATTCAACCTCTTTTAGAAAATTTCCATTATCTAGTTGGAAGAGCTTATCTGATGAACCTCTGAATGCGAGGTTTCTTTCAGCCAGAGACTGTGTGATGCTTATGAGGCGTGTAAGGACATCTCGCCATCTCTTTCTTTCAGCCTCCAAAGCTGTCATTTCTATGTGGTCAAGAGTTTTTCCACGACTTAAGCGCAGATCAAATTCTCTCCACTTAATCATGTTGCTTTTGTGTTCGGAACTACCCTCATGCTGCGTCAGAATTGCGTTGATATTGGACCGGTCATTCACACCTTCTCCTATGATTTTGTGCTTTTGTGTGGAAAACAGTTTAAAGCAATAACAAAATGCAGCGTTGTTTTTGACTGAGTAAGAAAGCCAGCTCCTGGGAATCGTTTCACCATTTGACAGCCGTCTCTGTAGCAATCCTGGATGGAACCCTCTGGACTTGTCTTTTGGGTAAGAAAAATCCACTCCTGGCTTGAATGGACCTCTACGCACTAGCTCAGTCCGCATACTGTCCGTTAAGACAGGAGGCCAGTCTGCTGGATCATTAGGTGGAGCAGCTGCTTTAGGGTCTGATGCTTGCTGTGTGGTTGTAACTGAGGCTGAGGCCCGTTCTTCCCCTGTGCTTTTGCCTGTGCCTGTGCCTGTGCCTGTGCCTGTGCTTGTGCCTGCACTGGATTGCTCATCTGTGTCTGTTCTATGGGAAGCTGGCTTTGTCCCTCCACTGGCTGGAGTCTGTGCTGCTTCTAAGAAATGTAAGCATAGCACCTGTAAAATATGGATAAGGCTACTATTAATTCAGCTCCATCAAATCGGCTGCACTTGTTTTACTTTCATATACTTCAAATATAGGTGAATGTTTATATACTGTAATTATTTAATTATTATTATATGGCAACGACAGTTCCAACATTCTGGAGCAGAAAAGTGTGAACACTGAGAGAAAAAACACAAAGACCTAAAAATCTTTAAAAGGCAGCCTATTTACAATCAACAGTTAATTTACCAGCTCCCATGCTAACATGAAAACACACACATTGTAACTTTCAAATCTTCAATGGTCCAGTGAAAATATGCCAAGGTTCTCAGAAGAAGCAACTATTTGTTATAGAAAGACTACAAACTCTGAATCACTTGTGTTGGAATTAAAACCATTTTATTTAGCAGATCCATATTGTCCGTTTTCTGTTGAAGTGGTTGCTAGGCAAACAAATTGAGTTTAACAAAACGACATGTTTTCGATTTACAATGAACGTGTCTTTATAAAAATAAAAAAGGAGAGTAAAATGCCATAATAAACAACGTGCTAACCTCGAAACATCAAACCAATACTTCAAGCAACAGTTTGATATTTCTCGGTATGATCTCACTCTATTAATAAGTGTTTATTATTTAGCACCATTGTCATAATATTTCACGAGTTTTATTTATTCACCAAGAATAAATCGTATCTGCGTCTATATTTAACTGTGGGCTATCCAAGCAAACAAACTTCAATCTTAGTCAATATGTATCCATTACTTTCCATTTTGTTAAGTGCAGTTGTAACTATACAAGGCTACAACTAAAATTATAGAAGCTAGCAAGACGCACACAGAGACCGGGGATCCCCAAGGGCTCACCGCCCTGTAGGTCTAACACGGACTGTCCCTCCCTCTCTCCCACCAGGAGAGGAGAGTTAAAGGCTTTAACTGACTGCTGCTCCCGCAGTTCATTTTCAAGTTCCTTCCTCTTTTCATTCCCCGAGGGATAGCTCCGCTTCATCTTTCTACACTGATGATGCAATGATGCGCATGGGTAGCTATCTGACGTCCGCGACGGACAGTTACGTTGTCAGGTTTTTTTTTTTTCCCCACAGGGCCTTTATTATAAATAATAAATTTGCGGGGCCCTACGCAACGTGCGTAGTGTGCGTATTGAAAGAACCGGTACTGATTATAACCTTTGGATTCATCATTTTAGAATGTCAGAGTACACAGTGCAGGTTTTAATCATGACCAGAGGGACCACCAAAGTGCTAAATGATCCTAGGTAGATTTAAAACAGCATAATTCTGTGGTTCTGGTGAGAACTGGCAAAATGTTTCACAAACTCATCCATGTTGAGGGAGCGTGCCCTCCTTTACCAAACACTGAGAATTCCAAGGTGACTTAACCTGTCATCAGCCATTGTTGTCCTAAGGTGGGTTCTAATCAGTTTTCAAGCTGCTGCTCTAGCAAGAAACACTGCTAACTAGTGTGACAACAGAAATCTTACAAAGTCGAAATAGCTCATGGAAGACCTCTTTATAAGGTTCTAGAAACACAACAATGTCAAGGAGAGTAGACGGTCTGTCCATTCCACTTTTCTCTCTACTATCAAGAAGCTGCTTGGTTTGATTAACCTCAGGTTTGAGGTCCTCTAAATCTGACTCAAAGGTCTGAGCAAAGGCTAACAGAGGCTCCTCATTCAAGAATGTTTTACCCTTTGGGTTGAGAGACTGGACCCCTTGCATTATCTCGCAATTCTTATTTGGAAAAACGCGTCTGCAGCTCAGCTGTGTGACAGTCAAGCACCTGATAAAAGATAGCTCTTTGGAAGCTCTCACCATCACTTTGTTCATCATTTCTCTGTCCTACAGTCATCATCAATGAGTCATGAAATCTTGAGCTTGTTTTAGACTGTCTTTTACACATTGTTTGTACACTTATTTTGCAGTGCTCTGCAATCTCTTCAACCTCTTTCCATAGTTCTCCAAAGGATCCCTCACTTCTGTAGTGCTGTAATGTGTCTGTAAGGGCACCTACTAGATCCACAGCCCTTGCTAGGTCAAAAGAGCTGGATTTGCAAATACAAATCTTGCACTGTTTTTAATCCGTGCAGACACACCAGAATGCTTTGCGCTCATTACGGATGCACCATCATAGCCTTGCCCCACAAGGTTTTTTTTGTAGTCCAGACCATCAATTACCATATTTGTGAGACCTGCTGCATCTAAGCTTTCAAATGACTGAAAGTGTAAAAAGCTTTTGTGGATGGCCCCGTTACAAAAGTACCTCATAACTACAGACATTTGTTCTTTTATCTTTAAATCTTTGGTGTCATCTGCTATTACACTAAAAACTTCACTTTCTTTTACTTCTCTTATTATTTCACTTTGTACCATCTCAGCTAATCCCTCAAGAACGTCGCTCTGGATTTGGTGGTTTGTGTACTTCTAATATTGTCAAAAAAGTACCCTTGTTGTGATTCATCAGACTCTCAATGACCTCTCTGCACTATAATTTTAATGGCAGTTAATAGGAGCCAACCCCCCTTTCCATTTATGGTCAAAGAGCAATGAGTCTACCAAACGAAATCAATGGATATACAAAATGCCAAATAAAACATGACAGAAACTGTTTCGCTACAATACTTGATTTGGAACATCAACAAACTCCACTAACCACTCGGTGTGTTGCACATTTCTGAAAACGAACGTTAAGGGTTGTTTTAAGGACAGGTTTGTGAATGCCTGTAGCCAGCTATTGTGAATCAGGCCGGGGTGATTCGAAATGAGCCAAATACCCGAGACAGGACCAATAGTCAAAATTTCGGTGTCAACCACTCCATTTCATCCTAGACAAACCAGAAAGAGGGCTCAATGTTCAAAATATCGGAATTGTCCTCCACTGACATATGTACTAGTTACCCCACATTAAACACACTGAATACTGTAACTTACGACTTGGGGAACTTAAACTTAAATTGGGGAACCGATCTCTCTTATATGATTAACTGTCTGTTATGGAGCCAATATGACAATATGCATCTACACAGCGACTCAACTTTCGTAAAAGTTGTTCAGGAAACCTAAACCCAATGCTAAACCTTAAAACTTACTTCAATATGGTCAGTCTCTCACATGACTGTGGGAAATTCTCTCTTCCTCGTCGATTTGAAAAAGGCACCGCCGGTAGCGAATTAAATTTTAGGGTGGCACACAGGGTGGACAATAAGATATCAGGGGTGTCCAGTGTCACCCCGGCCACCCCTTTGGCTCCGCCATTGCTCCGCCTAACGCCTGATTTCCACCGGGGACGTACGTGCCGCGGAACGGCTGCGACCTCTGCCCTGCGTCCATTTCCACTGGGCGCGTAACGGCAGCGTAGCACTGCGTTGCGAGCCAGCCGTATTCACACGAGATCACGTGATAATCCTAAACCTAATGTTCTCACCTTCCACTCCCAAAACTACTGCAATTAAATGCCAGGCTTTGTCCTTTCTGACATTGTAGGTACTGCCTGTAGTCCCTATAGGTCCTGTCTGTGGCCCCTATAGGTCCTGCCTGTGGCCCCTATAATGGATTGAATTTATATTGCGCTTTTCCAGACACTCAAAGACCCTTTGCAGTGAAGGGGGGACCTCACTAACCACCACCAGTGTGTAGCAACCACTGGGGTGATGCACGGCAGCCAATCTGCACCAGAACGCTCACCACACACCAGCTTAAGGTGGAGAGTGAGGGAATTAACAAGTTAACCAATTATACAGGAGGATGATTAGGGGGCCAGATTGAATGAGCCTGGTTGGACCAGGATACCGGGGAAATCCCTACTCTTTGCGATAAGTGCCCTGGGATCTTTTATGACCTCAGTGAGTCAGGACCTCGGTTTTACGTCTCCTTCCACAGCACAGTGTCCCCGTCACTGCACTGGGGCATCGGGATTGATGTTAAGGGCAGAGGGAAGAGTGCCACCTATTGGCCACCACCCGACACCACTAACAGCACCTGGTATTCCCAGGGGGTCTCCCATGCAAGTACTAACCAGTCCCGACCATGCTTAGCTTCCGAGATCAGACGAGATCGGGCGTGTCCATGGTGGTAAGGCCTTAGACCCTATAGGTCCTATAGGTCCTGTGGCCCCTATAGGTCTTGTGGCCAGTATGGGTCCTGCCTGTGGCCCCTATAGGTACTGCCTGTAGGCCTTAAAGGTCCTGTATGCCCTATAGGTCATGTGGCCTGGGGATGGAGCTGCAGGAACGCAGACAGCCAAAGAGTTTGCAGATGAGACCAACGAGCAAAACACGGAGAACTGCTTGGTGTGAATCAAACCTGTTTTGTACAAATGGAGGACGTGAAACACAAGTGTTTTCGTGGCCTTATATTTTACCATCTGATCCTAACCCCTCCTGTGCATTATCGGTGGGGGGCAGTCTGAGTTAATAAAACGCACACGTCAAACGGCCTGCAGAAGCAGCAACATTTTTCCTTTTTTAAGTTTAAACCTAACAACGCATAGTGTGAGACTGACGCCAGAGAGGAAAGGGAAGGGAGGATAGAGACCAAGTATCCCTGTCTACTCCAGCACCACCGCCGTCTACTCCAGCACCACGGATGGCGACAGTCGCACCAGGTTGTGTATTTGCTGATACCTCATTGGTCCTCACAGGTTCTCTGGCTCTTGACCCATCACCGTCTCACCATGCTCTCCCTACTGCCACCTTCCACGCATGGTGCTACTCGCATCCACTCTCCCTCCACCTGGCCATGGCTTTCTTTATTACTAGATCTCCATCGCCACACATGTATATTTATTTTCACCTTCCCCTTTCCTTTTATCCGCGAGTGACATCAGTTTGGGAGCAGCTCCACGAGGTGACAGTAAGAGGTGCCTGGCGCTGGATGCTAGTTTTCCCCCCGCCAGCCCTTTCAGTCTGTCGCCCCCCTCTACACGGTCACACACGTGAAGACAGAGAGCACACTCCAGGCCAAACGAAAGGGTTATTCGGACTCACAAGGCAAGACACACGAGTGACGAGTGGAGAATCGCAAGTAAAAGTGGTGAAAGAAAAGGTTAAAAATAAAACAGAACGGAACTGCCAAACCCCGTCGATCACCGATCCTTTTTAATCAGGCAGTATATCAGGATCTGGTAGTCGAGAATCAATGTCCCTTTTTTTATGATGACAATTCAGCCACACTGACAATGTTTGACACACAACTGGCAGCACCCGCTGGGGGGGGCATAATGCAATGGAGACAGATCCTCAAAACACACAAGGAAATGACAAAATCCTATCCACAAATCTGAGTGTCTAGAATATGGAATTTAAATGTTTCTTATTAGCATGTAGTCAAACTAGCACCTTGTTTTATGTATTATTTCTCTCTATGTGCTGACTGATATGGATGCCTTGAGATACATTTGTTGCTAAAGGACAAAGTCTGTCCTTTAACCATTGAACACTATATCATCTACTGTAGTTGCCATTTAAGTCACCTATACTGTCCCCAGCATTTAAACCTTTGTCACCTATACTGTCCCTATACAATTTAAACAATAAGTCTCCTGTAATGTCCCTATACTATTTGCACCCTTAGTGACCTATACTGTCCCCACCATTTAAACCCTGAGTCTCCTTTACTGTCCCAATACTATTTAAACCCTTAGTCGCCCATACTGTCCCTACCCTTGAAACCTATTTCTTCTAACCAAAGGGTTTTCATGTGTCTCATTTAAAGTCCCTATCATGCACTTCTGTAATAATGGCGTTTCTGACTTGGGTCCTTGTGGATAGCTCCTCTGCTGTTGACAGGGATATACATTTTTCTTTGAATGACATTCTTCAGAGAAGCCCCCCCCACACCCCAAACCACCCTCATAGCGTCTAAGCTTCCATTGTGAAGCGGTCAAAACACAAACATGAGACAAACATGTAATTATCTCTGCCCGGCTCAGTAACACACTAATCAGGAATCAATCCGATAGATCTCCACCCACATTTGGCAGTTGAGTCATAAACTTTTCAAATTGCCGCTATTTGTCAGTTCAGCCCCTCGAGATTTGTCCTAGTCAAATGGTGTTTCCTTTTCTTGTAGAATGTTGTCACATGAGGCTTGTCAAATCATACAATACGAAACACATACACACACACATGGTAATTGTGGCAAACCTGAAACACCACATCTGAACATGTTTTAAATCAGCTGTGTTTCTCTTGTTACTCAGGTATAATAATAATAATAATATATTTAATTTAGAGGCGCCTTTCAAGACACCCAAGGTCACCAAGGTATGTGGCCCATGGGCCCGCCCAGATATACACTTTGCAATGCTGTCCCTGTACCCCATTCCTCCACAACATATGTATGGACTTTTCTGCCTTACATTGATCGCCCGGTCACTCAGTCAATCTATAAATATATATATATCTGTGATCACTGCCTTCGGCTGATGGATGATTATCGATGTTTAAACTTTTTTTGTACCACTTTAGAATAACTGCAACTTTTAAGCATTAATAATGAAGCATTAAATATTGAACTCATAGGGGAATCCCCCTTTATAAATAATTTCTTCTCCATGAAAAATCATTTGTAAGCAATTCGTCATAGCTAATATTATTAAGTTGATGAGTAAATCGGTTTATAAAATCATTTATATAGCATACATTGAACGTTTACAAACTATTCACAACGTGCAAATAACGTTTTCTAAACACTTTCTAACTACCTGATCAATCAGCCTTTGCATGTTGTTGATGAATGCTAAGTAAGGTTGGTCCTCACTTTATATAAGCGCACACAAAAGATTTAAAAAATACATCAGTAACTATCTAAACTTATCATGATTTGCAGCTTTATGAAGTGTTTGTAAAAAAAAAAGCATTGTAAATGTCAACTTGCACTTTATAAATGATCTTATCTTAAATAACTTTCAATTTAATTTTCTCACTTTCTTAAATACATTGCACTTTCAATTTTACTTACTAAAAAGCCTTTTTAACTTTCTATTTTACTAATTTCTTTGCATATGTTTTCTTTTACTTATCTATTATTTTATTTTATTGTATAACAATGTTTATATGTGAAGCACTTTGAGTCTGCCTTGTGTATGAAAAGTGCTATATAAATAAAGTTGCCTTGCCTTGCCTATAATACATTATTGACTTATCTTATTAATCATTTATGGCTGATCATGAATAGCTTATTGATGGATATCCATGTACAGAGGAGCTCCAGGCTGGCTGATCCGAGCTGGACCACGAACACACGCCTCAAATAATGGAAAGTTGTCCATTTACTTCTGCTTTAATACTGCTTCAAAGTGACAGTTATTCTAAAGTGCAACAATATCTTTTTTTATCTTTTTGATTTAGTTTCGTTGTTTTTTCTAATGAAGATGCTGTTTGTATCAGCATCTTCAAAGTCTATACAAAGTCTTGTATATTGTAGATATATCAGGTCAAACGGAATTGGTCATTGTAATGTATAACTCCCTACATTCTCCTTGTCAGAATGCATCTCCGCCTACTTTAAATGCAGACAAGGCATTACATTTTGATGAACTTAGCTGTACAAGTAAAGGATCAATCAGTAAAGGGTGGCTGCCCAATAAGTCCTAAACAATTGGAAGATGAGTAGTCGTACATACAGCCCTACAAGAAAACGTATTCTCATCTCATTACTCATTTTATGTACATTTCTAACAATATGCGTCCATATAGGGAACGAAATATCAGGGTTTTAAGAGTAACTCGAACAATGTTGAAGCCGGGAACTTTACCCCTTAGTTTCGACTTTATGGCCATGTAAGCTGATATCAGAGAGAGAGAGAGAGAGAGAGAGAGAGAGAGAGAGAGAGAGAGAGAGAGAGAGAGAGAGAGAGAGAGAGAGAGAGAGAGAGAGAGAGAGAGAGAGAGAGAGAGAGAGAGAGAGAGAGAGAGAGAGAGAGAGAGAGAGAGAGAGAGAGAGAGAGAGAGAGAGAAATGTTGTAAGGTTTTTCACAGCTGCAAGGTCACAGTTTAATTGAGCCTACACAGTCACAAAGCTCACTTTCCTTCTCTCTGTGTGTTTGTCTCTGTCTCCCACTCTCGCTCTCAGCTACAGCACATGGTCATACATTACAGCTACAGCCGATAGAGATAAAGACTGATAGGGGAAAAGGTAGTATTGAGAGTTGGTAAAGAGAGCGAGAGAGAGGAAAGTCTGATAGTAGGGAGATTGGGGGGTTAGTAGAGAGAGGGAGATAGGGGAGTTAGTAGAGAGAGAGATAGGGGAGTTAGTAGAGAGAAAGGGATAGTGGAGTAAGTAGAAGTAAGTACCTACTGTAATTGTACCTAAGTGTACTTAAAAATGTATACTAAATTGCAAATACTTAAAGTGGGAATTTGGTGGGATCTTATAAAACGTGTACTTTATTGTAAGTGTATTGTAATTTGTACCTAAGTGTACTTCAGAAAAGTACACTTATTTCCAAGTCTTTTGGAATTCACTATTAAAATACTTTATTAAGGTGTACTTTAATATTACCTGATATATATATATTTTTTTTTTACTTCCGTAAAGTTCACTTTAATTTAAGTTCATTTTAATTTGTATTTAAGTGTATTTAGCAAAAGTATACTAAGTTGCAATGTAGTGTAGTTCTTAAAGTACACTTAGTTTCAAGTCCATTGTAATGCATTATTGAAATGCTTTATTGAAGTACACTTTAATTATACTTCATTAGAGGTGTATTTCAGTATACTTCCGTAAAGTTCACTGTAATGCAAGTTGATTTTAAGCTGTATACTATTTCAGTGTACTTAGAAAAAGTATACTAAGTTGCAAATAGTGTTAATTTAGTGTACTTCTGAAAAGTACCATTAGTTTCAAATCCTTTGTTATACACTATTAAAATGCGTTATTAAAGTATACTATAATTTCACTTCATTAGAAGTGTAATTAAGTGCATTTCCATAAAGTTCACTTTAATGCAAATTAATTTTAAGCTGTATTTCAGTGTACTTAGAAAAAGTATAATAAGTTGCACATACTAAAAGTGGTAATTAAGTGTACTTCTGAAAAGTACACTTTGCTCCAAATCTTTTGTAACACACTATTAAAATGCTTTATTAAAGTATACTTTAATTTCACTTTATTAGTAGTGTATTTAAGTATCCTTCCATAAACTTTACTTTAATGTGAGTTAATTTAAGCTGTATTTCAGTGTAGGGGAGAGCCGGGTCAATTGAAACACTTTTCAGTTAAACGTCTTTTTCAAAGATGACGTTACGTATACAAATAATTTCAACATGTGATCAACAACTCACATGTGTGTTATCTTAGTTTCAAGTGTAATTGAATACATATGTTGGATGATCGAGCTGTTTTTTAACTTTGAAAGTAAGTTGACATCTGTTTCAAACGCCCCGCCTAGTCGGGACGTTTGAAACACACATGCGGGACGAATGAAACAGCATATTTTAAAAATAAACTATTGAACTTACTCTTGTTTTTATGCAATATACCGGACAACATAGTAGTGTACTCGTCATTGCTAAAATTTCACATAATTCTGCATAATATAAATAGGTTAAAATATATTTTTGGCCCGTGCGTAATTGTGCGTAATTGTCAAGATGCACATTTCGATTAAAACTCACCTTTCTTCTTTTGGACGACTACATTTGCATTCAATTTACTTATTTCCCTGTCCTAAGTCATGTTTAGGGATACACAGTTGAACATCCTTTTATTTATTTAAACAAAAACTACCACATCAACCGGATAACATGACTCCTGTTGCGTTTGAAACAAGTGTTTCAATCGTTCCGACAGCGACTACTGACACTTAAACCTTTTTTACCTCTAAACTTCAAAACTCTGACATCGCACACTTTAACACAGGTTTAAGTACTAATTAATCTGTTGTAAAGTCATATTATTATGGCATGAGACAAAAAACACAACTATTTATTACAAAAAAACTACCACAGGAAGGATTTTAGTTAGCGGTCTCGAAAACAGGTTTGGGGGATAACATTTGAACTGTGGGACGTCATTACACGAAATTTCGTGGGGTTGGTCAGTCTTGCGTGCTGAACGTAATGACGAAATTTGACATGAAAGCCTTGCGTGGTTCTCGAGGAAATCGCTGTGTTTCAATCGTCCCGTGTTTCAATCGACCCGGCTCTCCCCTACTCAGAAAAAGTATCCTAAATTGCAAAAACGTATTGTCATCATATCTACACCTCAATCGGAATACAATTCTCTGATCGGAATAGAATTCCATGCGGAATAGAAGAGGTGGTGTATACCGCTATAGTCGACATTTATACACTTATTCCGATTGGTTTTGGCAAGTAGCCGTGTAATAAGTGGAAAAATCTATAGAACGTTGCATATGGAGTTAGAATCATGCCAAAACCCCGCACACACGCAAAACGTGTTTTGCTCATGCACAACAATTTACACACTCACAAAACGTGTTTTACTCACGCACAAGGATTCACACACACGCTCAGTGTAGTTTGCAAATAGAAAACGTCCTTCACAAACTAATGCATTTTGCTTCAGAAACAAATACAGTATGTTTTACACATAGTACAAACTAAAATCTTTCAAGTACAAACTAAAATCTTTCAAGTACAAAAAAAAATCCTTCAAGTACACAAATCAATTCTACAAGTACGGAACACTGAAAGCTGTGCGTGGATTGGAAGGCATTTGCGCGTGGATCAGCAAGTCGGCAAATTTGTGCCAAAAATCACGTGACAAACAAATGTCCTGTGATTCACACTACACAACAGCATGACGCTGAGCAGGTGGCGCTGTTGAGTCAGTTTAACACCGCCAGGACGATTTTTTTTAACTGGCCCTAGAATGGCGCGGTAAAAGTGCTAAACCGCACGGAAACCGTATGGAATCTGTGCGGTTCGCCACTTGCTGTTGTGTAGTGTGAATCACAGGACATTTGTTTGTCACGTGACTTTTGGCACTAATTAAAAACAAAACATACTGTATTTGTTTTTAAAGCAAAATGCATTCGTTTGTGAATGATGTTTTGTATTTGCAAACCACACTGAGCGTGTGTGCGAATCATTGTGCGTGAGTAAAACACGTTTTGTGTGTGTGGGAATCGTTGTACGTGAGCAAACACGTTTTGCGTGTGTTCGGGGTTTTGGCATGATTCTAACTCCATAGTCGCAGGTCATTATCGAAATAATGCCCTTCAGGGGCCCTGTGGGGGGTTATTCTCCCGATAATGAACGGCGTTCTGAGCATTGTCCCTTAGGGTGCACTCACACTAGGCCATCTGGCCGTGGCCGTTTTCACACCTAACTGGCTCAAATCTGCCAGTGTGAGTGTGGCCAGTCTGGCCCCTTGGGAGAGGTGTGCTGCAACGGTACGGGCCGCCACGGTACAGATGCTAATGAGCCGACACACGCACACGCACGGCTACGCAACCTGAGCTGGATGACGTTTAGTCCATGCGACGACCATGGACATAATAAAGGCGACAAGCCTTTATTATTAAACAGTAAACATTGCGTCAAGCGATGTTTATGCTTGTTTGCGTACTTGAAAAATCCAGCAGTGAGAGTGAGTGTGAGAATGGCTCCAAATAAGCAACAGACTCAACAACACAGTGAACACAGTTCACACTTTGCTGTCCATTGTTGTTAAAACTGACTGGCGGCAGACTTTATTATGGTCCGTGGTATGTACAAGAGCCTACCGTGGCCAGGCCACAGTTGCGACGGCCAGATGGCCTAGTGTGAGTGCAGGCCAGAGAACAATGGGGCCAGTTGAGCACGGTTAGGTGTGAAAACGGCCAACGGCCACGGCCAGATGGCCTAGTGTGAGTGCACCCTTACATAACAGCACTCTCTCTATCCCAACAGTCTTGGCTGCGCACTCTCAGCCAAATACGTATTGTTAATCGATTGGACGTCCCCGGCATCCGAAATGGTTAGCTTTTGTGATCGCCAAGCTTGTGTCTATCACAACAGCTATTATCCACTCTAGCCGAGGCTGGAGCGTGCGACATAACCATGTGTGATTGCGCACGGCAACAGCCGAGGGGAGCCATCCAATGTGAAATTATACTTCAACTACACTTTTGAAAGGATGTACTACGTACAATTTTAGTATGTAACTGTATTCTGTACTAATTTCGTCGCATTCAAGTATACCAAAGTGTACTAAGGTATACCTTAATTACTACTATAAATATACTCCAGCCTACCCAAGTGTAAATAGTAGCTAAAATGGCACAACTTTTGACAACCTTTAAGCGTACTGAAGTACACCAGTGAAAAGTATGATTTCTAGCTTTCGAAACACACTTGTAGTATAGTTGCATTATATCACCAGTGTGTTTGAAATATACTACTTAAAAAGGCATTACAGTTCAAATGATAGTAATATAGTGTAGTATATATATATATATGTATATTTTAACCACACTATTAAAATGATTTTTTTAAAGTGTAGGCTACTTTAGTTTGACTTTGTTAGAAGTGTATTTAAATATACTTGTTAGAAGTGTATTTAAATATATGTAAGATTACTACAATACACTTTCAGCTAAAAGAATTTCATAAGTACACTAAATGACCACTAAGTTTTTGCAATTTGGTATACTTTTCTAAGAACACTGATACACATCTTAGAATGAAGATTGACCTTTATTTAAGTATACTTAAATACACTTCTAATGAAGTGAAATGAAAGTACACTTTAATAAGCATCTTAATAGTGTATTTGAAAATAACTTTAAAATAAGTGTACTTTTCATAAGTACGCTAAATGACCATTGTAAGTATTTGCAATTTAGTATACTTTTTCCAAGTACAATTACGTACAATTTCCAACACACTTACAATAAAGTGAACTTTATACAAGTATATTTAAATACACTTCTAACAAAGTCAAACTAAAGTAGCCTACACTTTAAAAAAATCATTTTAATAGTGTGTTTAAAATATACATATATATATATACTACACTATATTACTATCAATTGAACTGTAATGCCTTTTTAAGTAGTATATTTCAAACACACTGGTGATATAATGCAACTATACTACAGAGGTACTGCTTTACGGCAGTTTCTAAAGCACTTCCCTTTTCCCGCAACGATAACACCAGCTGTTGGAGTTAAGGCTTTTTTTTTGCTCAATACCCTAGTTACAGAGTTTTAGTGAGCTAATGTAAAAAAAAGAAATGCGCGAATGTTTTACATATGTATGTTACTTACAGAGTGTTTTTTCTAATCCTCACTAGTGCCGATGATAAAGCTTTTTTTTTAGCAACGATTATGAGCCATTTCTTTCTCCTAAAATAGAAACCTGGATTAGAATCATAATTTTAAGGCAGCATCAATTTAGTTTACATCAGTAAACAATCTGCTAGAGAGCAGTGTTCTGCTGTACTCCTCCTCATGCCTCTTCCTTTCTTGATCTCTACAGTTGGACCCTGATGCTGTGACAACGGACAAGTCTTCTTCCTCCTTTTCCCCTGCCTCTGTTCAGTATGTTCAGTGTTGTTTAATAATTTCTTTTTTTTTATTAGTTACTATTAGTTACTGTTATTGTGTTCTTGTTAGTGTGATGTTTGAATAAACGTGCCTGTTGCAATGTTGGTATAATGTTTGTATAATTACTGTTATACAACTGTTACTGTTTCAATGTGACCCAGACCATATTTCTCATTTAACAAACATGTGTAGCTTATAATGTGTTGCAGGGCAGAGCAATTATATTCAATGGCTTAAAACAAACCCATCTGTAAAGATCTGTGAATGCATAGAAATCAATGACAAGTGGTGTAGATGGTTTTCCCTCTGTGCAAGGTCATTAGCCCAAGTCCTACAAAAAAATAACGACTGTAATAGCAGATGTTGAAGTTGTTAAATCGTTAACTAACAATTTGTATGGAACAATCGGTTAAGTTAAGTGCTTGAGTCTCGACACTCGACACTCGCGATTTTACCCGGGCTCCAGCGCAACTTTCCTTACCAGGTGAAGCCTCAGGTAGCCTAGGACCATTCATACAGGAACAAGCAAGAACGTAACCTTTTTCTGTCCTTGGGAAACGAAAAGACGGACAATCCGTTTCCACTGTTAGTGCAGTTTATCATTGCACATTTACGAGGCATTTCTTTTTTAAACTCTTTA
Organism: Gadus chalcogrammus; assembly: GCF_026213295.1. Taxonomy (NCBI): domain Eukaryota; kingdom Metazoa; phylum Chordata; class Actinopteri; order Gadiformes; family Gadidae; genus Gadus; species Gadus chalcogrammus. The sequence goes on along the minus strand of NC_079427.1, from coordinate 32,737,827 downwards.
TTTTCGAAAAATAGACAATGACAGATGAAATGATATTGAGCGGGACATTGACTGTATTATTTAAGGTGGTCATACCGTACCTACCTACCATGTATATAACACATTGAACATTGTACACAAGAAATGGAAGAAATTCCATTTATGCCCATGTACTTTCACCATACTGATATCTAAAAAATAAAAGGGCCTGCAGGAAAATATAAATACAGTACGCAAAAATTGAGTTCCACGGAAAGTCAAAGTTAACACGTTTCTGATTGCGCTTCAGCTTCAGATGCCGTCAAGAGGGGTCTCTGGTCGTAATCAGTCGCAAGTCCGTCCCTGACCAATCAGCATTCATTAGCAGAATGCTAGCGTGTATGGCCAACAACGGCCCAAACTAAGAAATCGAAAGGACATAAGTACTCATTCATTTGACTTTTGAACCATAATCTATATTGAACTTGCGGAATCGACAATAAAATTAGCGATATTTCAACGACAAGCAGGTGAAAGAGGCATAATTAGCCGTCTAGCCCCATAGACTCCCATTCAATCCGGACTCGCCCGCGATCACCCCCAGTGGATGTCTCATGGAACTACAACCAAGATCGGTACAATGGGGCGTATAGGAAGTGCCCAGGCTCTTCGTAGACGGGCTCTGCTACCGCCACAGTAAACAACGGAGTTCACTACGCTATCCCACAATGCAACCGGAGTCTGGTAACGAACGAAGAAGAGATGGCTGACCCGACACCACCAGAAAGACGTCATAGAATGCGGCGAAAAAAATAGTCATTAAAAAGAGTAAAAAAGTAAAGTAAGTAATTAAGTAAAAAGAGACATTTTTAATTTAATAGCAACGATGACAAGACGGAAAACAGGTAACTTATCAAGGTAATTTTGCCGGCATCTGAGGGGAGATACGTCATCTCCAAACATCCGGTGGAGTTTCGGCGGTGTTCGGAAGCGTTCGGAGGTGTTCTACGCATAGCTGTAGACTGTACTACACAGTCAAGTGTGGTACGGTCAAGTAGTAGACACTGAACAGAAATAGTATGTACTAAGTATTCAGATTCATTTAATTCTGAATGGACAAAAGAGCATGAATTTATATCAAAGTTTTAAAAAGCATTTTTTTTTATTATGTTGTTATTTTTTTTAATTGTTTTTCATATTTAAGTCCCCACATGTTATGCTTTGTGGCACTCTTCACTTTAAAAGATTAATCTCAGTGGTCACTTTTTGAACACCACAATGTATTGAATAACTACAAATACTGTGAACAAACACTTTTTGACTTTTCATTAATATTTTTTCCTATTCAGCTACACAAACATCATCTTTAAACCACTCAAATTGTACTATAAATGAGAGTATACCAGAGTACTATGTACACCATAGTAATTTATTGATATGCCGCATAATGTCCTCCTTATTGTCATATATATTTTCATGCACGTATTTGTATGATTTTGCCATGAAAAAATCTGATCTGTATGAAAAAAAGTACAGATCAGAGGCATAGAAATGATCATGTAACTGTCGATCCCCAAAGCTATGGAATAAAAACATGAAGCTGCTACCCTGAGAGACACATGATTCATTCACATGTTGTGTGCACTGATTATTAAAGTGCAAGATTTTAACTTCTCCAGATCCCATGTATATTCATTCAGGTGTTTGCAATGCTGATTTGGTTTTAGCAATGCTAATTTGTAAATACTATACCTTTGCTACATTAGCTACATTTGATTAATTGTTTCTCCACAGAATGCATAAGTGCATGCTGTGGAGAAACATGCACGCTTCACCTAATCTGGGCCTGGTGGTGAAATATGCAAAACATGCCCCTAATTCAAAGTGGAGAAACAACATGGACGCCGGTTAACCTTGAGCGCATTAGAACAAATACAAACAAAGAAAATTGAAGAAAGAGCATAGAAGAAGAACAAAAGGAGGGAAGAAGGAAGATACTGGGGCATTTTAAAGCCCGCTTTGAAACAATTACTTGAGGTAGGAGGCATCAGACCTTTACACTGATCAAACAGATTGAGCACACATAAAGTGGTATATTGAATCAATCGTGTGAACAGAAATAATGATAAAGAGGAGATGCAGCTCCTAACTTAAAACCAAATTAAACCAAATGAAAGATTTTAGCAAGGTTCATGTTTGATAGTGGCTTTTTCCTGTGTCTGTGTCCAGTATTACTCTGTTTTGACCGGGGCTGTAATACATCAGTGGTGTGTCTCTGATGGCCCATGCACACTAAACACGTTTTTAACTAATGAGAGAGAGAGGGTTAGAAAGAGGGCCGGAAAGCACTTACAAGGGATATATCAACTTGTTATCTTGAACCAGTGTAGGGAAGGGAAGTAAATGTTCCCTTGGTGCAGGGAGCTTGTAATCTTTATTTTGAAACTAACTCATTTGTTTGACTGTAATTCGTTGGTCAGGGTTTAGGCATAATCCATGATCTGTCCATTTCAAATGGTTATCTTATTTCCGAATACGATATGATTTATGTAAACTATATACAAATGTATTACATTTAAATACAATATAGGTATATATTATATAATAATGTACAATATATATATACTATAGTGAACTGTATGAGCTATAATGGTTAAAGTGATTCATATTTCAACAATCATCCTTAAAAATGTGTTAATAAAAAAATATTAAAAGAAGGATAGCTTCCTAAGTATACATTATATAACCCTGGGTAACGGCAAGAGCTCCTAGAAAAATGTGCAGGATAGCTTATTTCCCTGTATAACGGTGTATATTGAATTGGGCCGGGTTGTAACAAAATGCTGATGCAGAGTAACCCCAAGCTGCCAACCGCGCTGCTTTCTGAACTCCTGGGTGTCGTGTGACGATGGAGAGAAACAGCCGCCTCACTTTCCGATGCCTGTCCTCTGGTGGACCCACTGCATTGCCCCATGTTTGTGAATGAGTGACTCCCGGTGTTACAGTATAGTGGGCTCTATCCCTGCCGTGCACAGCCTGGTTTGTAAGTACCACATCAGTCACCAGGGTGAAAAATGCCAATCACTATGCATTATTCATCTTCCACAATGAGCATGCTCTTTCACACACGCATGCTCTGTCACACACACACTGAGACACACCGACAAAAACACACACACACAGCGGACACAGTGAGGCATGATCACGATAAATAAAAAAGACTGCTGTGATGGAGAAGAAATCAGAAGTTCAAACAACGGCCTGATATTGTTATTCTTTATAGGGGGGCTCTGGGCTATCCGGGCTATGCACAGCACATCAGTGAAATGTTTAATATGCAGCACAAGGTATTGTCACTCTATGCTAAGAGCTATACTTGACTCACCAAAGTCCTGCCTGGTAGGCAGAAATCTGGCCAGGCCCCCATCCCACTGGTTTAAGCTGACAGCCTTTAAAACATGAGAGCAGAGGGGTGTTGTCACTCCCCTCCACGTTAGCTGCTGGAGCTAAGGGCTTTCTAGGTCTAAACACTGTTCCCCGTAACAGGACGCGCAGTCACCCGGCCAGCCGGGGGAGATCTCAAAAGCTGCTTGGCGTCTGGTTGAATATGCTGGCTGGTGGCGATGCAGCAGCTAATATTAATGTGCAGGCAATAGGCATAAGGCGGGTGGCTCCAGGTGCCAAGGCTGCCAGCCGCAACGCCCAGGGAAATCCCTCCTGCTGACCTTTCACTGACGGAATGAGAGCTGACAGGAAGAGGCACATGATAATGAGGGGCTGCATCTCATAGCCCCACTCCCCCAGAGAGAGAGAGGGAGAGGGAGAGAGAGAGACAGAGAGTGAGTGAGTGAGTGAGTGAGTGAGTGAGTGAGTGAGTGAGTGAGTGAGTGAGTGAGTGAGTGAGTGAGTGAGTGAGTGAGTGTTTTAATAAAAAGCCCAGACAAATTATGTAAAAAAAAGAGAGTAGGACAGGAGATGACATGCAAATAAGACTAATATGACGAAAGTGGTACCCGTCTTGAACTCCTAATGAGAAACAATGCAAGAGGAGGCGAGCTGGCATGTGAGCTCAAAAGTAATCACAAGCAGAGCAAAGGGCAAAGGGATTGGGGAAAGTTGGTGTCCAGGTGATTGGACAACACAGCAGCAGCAGGAGGAGAGGAGAGCCGAAAGCAGGGAGGAAGAGAAGGAGCAGGAGACGGGCAGCAGGAGGAGGGAAGGGTGGAGGAGGAGACTGGGAGCGCTGCATTGTGATTTGCTCACAGCAGTGTTGGCCAGGCTGCAATTTAACGCTCTGTCAGCTCGCAATCAGGGGCTGTATATGCATGCAGTGTGTGTATATGAGTATATGTGTGTAGGCAATTGTGAACATGCTATTTTTGTTATTGTGACATAACGTGTGTGTGTGTGTGTGTGTTTGTGTGTGTGTTTGTGTGTGTGTGTTTGTGTTTGCGTTTACAAATGAAAAGGGAGGAAGGGGAGAAGGAGTTTAGTCAAGCAAATAAATGAATAGAAGAGTAGTTGGCAGCGAGGGGCCTAGTGGCTCCCTTTGGTAAAGATTTTGTCTGTCTCTCTATCTTGCTCGCTTGGATTAATGTCGCTCAGCCAGGGTGCGGCCGATAAGACAGATGAGGGCATAGGAGAAGGCTGAGAGAGAAGGACGGGTCGTCTGAATAAGCAGTATGTTAGTGGAAGTCATTGAGCGAAAAAAAGAGGAAATCAAAGGAAATGACACATGAATCCAACGTGAAAAAGAAACCAAGGTAAAGAGAAGGAAAGGGCGAGACTTTTGGAGGAGACAGAAATAGTGAGTGGAGTGGATTGCAGTAGAGGTGACAGAGAGAGAGAGAGAGAGACTTAAGAGAAGGCGGGAAATGAGAGTGCAAGTGGAGGAAATTACACTGCGATTATGTTGGATATTTGAACAAATAGAGAAGACAAAGGTTAGGGAGGAGAACATTGCCGAAGAAACCCTGGAAAGAGACAATGCAAGCGAAGGAGAGAATAAAGAATTTATGGGTTGAAAATACATTTAGGGCGCACTCACACTAGGTAATCTGTACCGTGCCCAAGTCTGTTTGACACCTGTACTGTACTTAATTACGATTGTGTGCTTACACCAGGCAATCTCAACTGGGCCTGAGTACGGTTGCCTCTTGTCACGTCATAATACGTCATCACCAAGAGTCCGCTGCTTAGTAGAACACAGAAAACACAATTGACACTTTACTGACTTTGTTGCTTACACAGAGCCCTCTCTCACTGAGCATTTTTACACTGCCGAATAGGCTGTTTTATGCACACCTTTTTCGCGGCACGGCCTGTGCGTTTACACTCCTCGAGGTAAATTGCCTGCTTGAGCTAGAACCCCAATTTACCCTCCCAGACCCTGCACACATTGGCGGTTTATTGGATTTTATTCTGTTGTAAATGTGACAGCTCTACGGTTCCAGGTGGGGGGGGGGGGGGGCCTGGGTAGTGGTGTTGCTGCGCTGTCTCCACAGAGACAACACAGCGATATGATCATGAGCAGTTCGAACTGGAGAGAAAGTGAAATCCGCAAGTTGCTGATCATGTGAGAGAAGGTGATGCCGTCGTATTAAACGAAGACATTAGGTTGGTGTGATCTACGAGAGAGACGCGGAGGAACTGTCCTTACAAGGCTTTTGCCGGGATAAAAAACAAGTGGTCAGCAAAATAAAGAATATGTTTTTGCTCTTGTAAATAGTTAATCGCGTTTGTAGCCTACACTCAGACATGAACTTATTCTTGCATGCGGGGGTCTTCCTTCATAAAAACATAAAAACATTCGGGAGTATGCAAATTATTCTAAAGAGGTCTAGACTCTGTGCGCAGCCCCGCTTTCTCCAGTGAACCAAGAAAGCCTGCACCGTGACGAATGGGGGATTTTTGATCAAAAACTCAACCTCACTATCGCACCAACGTGAACCCACTCGTGAACAGCTTGCCACCATGTTTATTGTTTAACGGGAAAGAAGGGTCGCATGGATTATACGTCATCCAGCTCAGGTTGCGTAGCCGTGCGTGTATGCCTGTCTGCTCATTAGCATCTGCACCGTGGCCTGAGCACACCTCTCCGAATTGAACTGTACTTGAGTACGGTTGACGTGCTCACACTAGCCAAACGATCTAGACTTGAGCATGGTACAGTTGTGAAACAGACTTGGTTACGGTACAGATGGCCTAGTGTGAGTGCGCCCTAATATGGACAGCAGTGTGAGTGCAGTGGAAGAGAGGAGGGCACAATGCCAAATGGAGAGGAGAGGGGATTAGAGTGGAGGGAGAGATGAAGAGGAGAGCCAAGAGAAAAGGAGCAGACATTGGACAACACAAGGAGTATCCTTTTCATCCTGAGGAGTTAAGAAAAGGTTGAGATAGGGCAGGAAGTGAAGTGGGATTGGATAAATAGTAGAAAAGATGCTATGGTAGACAATTAAAGATTCATGTGATTTAATATGAGGTAATTGATCAGCCCTGAGAAAATGTAAACACATAAGCTTTGTCCCAACATGCACCAATCTAACGTTTTATGAATGAAACAGTCGGTAAGACCTGAAGGGTTATCAGATATCAGAACTGAACTGAAATGTTGAGCAAGGGACGTCCTCTATGGTTATTTGAACCTATCCATAATAAGAGTCCGGAAGTGATTCAAATGATTCAAAAGATTAAGGCCTAATGCTACAAAAGATAATATCTTATATATCGTATACATTCACGCATGCTACCCAGTTTTCCTTTCTCTTGACTTGCAGTCATTTTCTAATCCCTGTGCATTGCAGAATATGAATTTAGCCTACTTTATCTGATCATATAATCTGGTGTTTCAGTGCTCAGATGGAAATCCCTCAGACTGATCTAACCGCACAGGATTAGACACATCCAACACACTAATACTTAGTCCTCAATCTTAACAATCTCCCTCTCTATCACACACACACACACACACACACACACACACACACACACACACACACACACACACACACACACACACACACACACACACACACACACACACACACACATCCGTAATGCATTTATTTATATCCACATTGGGACAACAATTATGAAGGCCATACATTTGACAGATTCCAATCCTAGATTTGTGTGGGGCCGAGGGGAAACTTCTTGTCAAAACCAACGATAAAAAGAGGGCCCACACTGAGGCCCCGTTTACACGAAGGGAAAACGCAGATATTTTCACACGGTTTGGCCTCTCATTTACACGAAAACACTGTTCTTGTCACAGAAAACGATCATTTCTAAAAACTCCGGCCAAAGTGGAGATTTCTGAAAACGCTGGTTACGTGTTGTCGTGTCAACGGGTAGAAACGGGGTTTTAGGTTCTGAAACGTCACATTATGCGCCAGGAAATGCTTAACGTCATATGAGCGCCTTATGTTTACAGTTTGTTTGTTACAGGAAGACGCTTGTGTTATTCGTCCCTACACAGGTTTGGCATAGTTATAATCTCCCAACGGCGTATTTATCTGTTTTGATGTAAACGACAACTTTTTTGAAAACGATGTTGTGTGCACAATGTTATTTTTGAAAACGGAGGGGGGGAAATATTCGTTTCTATAAATACCCTGCTACGTATAAACGTGGCCTGAGGGGTATTCCACAAAGCCGGTTTTATCACATAACCGGGTAAATTAACCCAGGGTTCGCTGTAACCCTAGGTTTTCTGTTCCAAAATGAACACGGTATGTTAGTTACTATAGAAACATATTCTCTGAATCAAACCTGGTCGGAGCAGGTTTTGCGCAGGTTAAGTTTGGAACATAACCCGGTTTTGGGTATTGAAACCCGCGTTCACCGCAGATTTCATGTGTTCACAATGGCATGCCCTTTTGATGAGAGGCGATATCGGAGCGCAAATTATTTGTGCAATCCACCGGGAGCGATTACTGAGACCACGGCTCGACATCTTGTCATATCCGGATATCTTATTGCTGGAGAGATATCGATTCTCGCGCAAATCTTTAATATATTTGAATAGCCTTCTCCAGCCTTACATAGCCAACACTACCAATCGAGGACCTGGCCTCAGTTCACTCCAGACTATTTGCGTAGCCCTCCGTTTTTTGCAAATGGTAGTTTTCTCTATAATGTTGGAGATGCTGAGCACATCTCAGTCCTTTCAGATGACCTATCCACGTCCGGACAGAGATTTTCATTGGCCTCCTATCATACAAAGACCAATATTGGCTGAGTATGCCGAGAGGCGCTTACAACAGAAAGTATAAAATAGTCCTAACGGACTTACATCCACTGGAGAATGTTTGATCGTAGCCGGCGGCTCCATTACAAGAAGTAATCCATCTTGATCTGTGAAGTTGTCACTTTTAGGTTGTTGTTTTTTAGGTTTTTATAGTTACCAAAAAAAAACATTGGGAACATTTGCGCTGTGGCATGCACACTGTTTGCATGTGTAACTTTGAAGACAAACAAAATCTAAAATACAAGAAAAACAGAAAAACCTACATTCAAACAGTGGGGTACCCTCACAAGGCCCCTGACTCTCTGAGGAGGTACCTCCAGGGACCCCCTCCATGCCAGGGCGCCCTGAATTTATGTCTATTGCCAGCTCCTCCATCGGGGTCAAGACCATTTGAGCTCCAGATCCAGTCTGCTGACTGTCGGCCTTTTTACGGTTGGCTTAAAAAAAAAGGGCATATTTCAATGAAGGAGTGACAAATATGGTATTACAATTTAAATGCTGGACTGACAAAATATACGAATACGATTGTGGGAAAAGCTTACCAGTTTGTATGATGTTTTTATACTTCATTTTTACTTGATCCGCTGACCGCTTGGGAGCCATCAGAGTACATATATTTTAGAAGAAAAGGGTTATGTGGTAGGAACATTAAGAATACTTAACTGGGATATTAATAGATTCATGGCTCAAATATTAAGGATCATGCTTTTGACATGTAACTTATGCATTTTTTACGCTGCCAGGCTTTGGTTCTCTGGGTTGCAGAGGCTTTAGCGTTCCCTTTTCTTGTGATAATTTCCTTCTCCTCATCATAGCTCTCCAGGAGAACCTGGAGTTCCATTTCATTGAAATAAGTGGCCCATTTCGCCACTCCGATCAGGGTTTCCATGATCCATACATCAGGTCTTTATAGGTTTGCCGTGGACGCGCACAACCCTGTGTTAACAGACCCTGTGTTGAATGAACTAATGCATAACCAGTGCGGTGGAACCGACAGCTCTGGTTTAGTTGGCACAGGGTCAATCAACCTAGAGTTCAGCGTTAACTCTGTGTTTGTTAAACCTCCGAATACCCCTCACAATACTCTGCCTTCTACAAGCATCTCACCAAGCTTCATACAGTCAGTGCGGCAGGCGATCTTTCTGTCTGTAATAAAGTCTCTGTCTGCGTGTCTTTGGTTTGCCTGAGTCAGTTTTTCTGCCTTTCTGCGTGTCCGTCTGTCTGACGATCCGTTCATACATTTAAAACAGCCATCCAATTCAAATTCATCAGGCACTTCAAATTCATAAAATCCACCATCCCACCGCACATGTTTGATGTCCCATCTGTGTCTGTTCATGTCAGGGTTCTTGGTTTGTGTTTCATGTGTTGGACTTTTATTTTGGTTTTTCGGTGATATCTCCTGGGCTTAAACTTCCTGTGTTTGTTTGTAGTCTTCAGTTGCTATATGTTTATGCTTACTGTCCCTATTAGCCCTTGTGTATTTCCTGGTTTGTGTTGTGCGATTCACTTCCCGTTCTTTGTTTTCATATCCATGTGCTTCAGTTTGGTTTCCCTTGTCTTTTGATTCTTTGTCTCCGCCCCTGACCTGAGTCCCGCCAACTATCCTCGTCATTACCTTGTTCCCTGCCCACCTGAGTCTAGTTATTAGTTTGAGGTTGATTGTTGTCTTGTCCAATGTTCTACCTTCTTCCCTGCCCACCTGTGTCTTGTTAGCCATGTGTATTTAAGTCCTTGCCTTGGTTCAGTTCCTTGCTCGATCATTGTTTCTGTTGTCAAGTGCGTCTTATGCCTCGTGTTTCATGTATCCAGAGCTTCGAGTGAGTAAAACATTTGGAATATAATCTTTTTGTGGTGCATTTTGGGTCCTCAATCTTAGCAGCAGGCGTGACAGTTCAGTCGAATAGTCTCTCTCTCTCTCTCTCTCTCTCTCTCTCTCTCTCTCTCTCTCT